>NC_045544.1:32451598-32751598 GCF_009769535.1 Thamnophis elegans | reverse complement strand
TTTGAAACCATGTAAAAATTCAAGTAGAAATAATAGGAACCACCTTTGATGGGAAGGTAATAGCGTTCCATGTGCCTTTGGCATTTAATCGTGCCGGCCACATGATCATGGAGACGCCTTCAGATAGCGCTGGCTCTTTGGCTTTGAAATAGAGATGAGCACCCACCCCATAGAGTCGGGACTAGCACATATGTGTGAGGGAAACTTTTATCTTTTACCTTTACCTATTTAAGAGGAGGTTAAAGTTGTTGCAGAATGATATGTTGGTTATCAATCTGCAGAAACTTCATTCATGGCTCCAGGTCAACTTAAAGTGCTCAGCAAACAGATCAAAGGATTTTTACAGTGTTCTTTTTTTTCTTTTTACAAATGATACAGACAAACAGCAAAGGGATTTTTTTTAAATTTGCAAATGACATAAAGAAATAGTTAACACCATAGAAAACTGAACTAAGATCAAAATTATCTTGACAAACTGGGATGTTGACCAAACTGGCAAAATAAAATTGAACCCAGATAAATGTTAAATGTTATCTACATATTTAGATAAAATGTGTATCTAGTTGTCTTGGTGTAAACACTATACTGAGGGACACAATTGGCAGCTATGTCTTTTTTTCCCCCTTAACTCAGAAATTCTGAGGGGGTTCATATCTAGACTATAGTGTAGGAGTGCTTATAACTTGGTCTCTTGCTTCAGTCCTCAAATAGATCTTAAACTATTTTGCAAAATTTTCTCTTAAAGCAAATGAATAATAATACTCTATGGCAGGAGTGTCAAACTCAAGGCCCAGGGTCGGGATTTGGCCTACGGGGTATTTAGATCTGGCCCGTGGTGCCACTCTGGAAACAGTGAAGGACTGGCCAGCAGTGCCTCTGCCAGTGAAAACAGAGCTCAGGAGGGCTGTGTGTAACTCTCCCAAGCTCCATTTTCATTGACAGAGGGTTGCAGGAGGCCATCGCAGTTGAAAACGGAGCTCATGAGGGCCGCAAGTGGCACTCCCAACTTCATCTTCTCTGGTAGAGAGTTGCAGGAGGCCGTCGAAGCTTGGGAGCCCATTTTTGCTGGCAGAGTGCTCGGGCCATCACAAGCGCCCTGACAGGAATGTTATTGAGCTGGCCACACCCACCCTGGCTAGGCCCTCTCTGTCCCCCCAAAGTCAAACACAACCCCAATGCAGCCCTCAATCAATCAATCCCTTTGTAGTTCAGATCAGGAACATAGTGGACCAAGAATTACAGGTAGTCCTCATTTAACAACCCAACATTTGAGCATGAAATTTTGGTTGTAAGTCATTGCAGTCACGAAGTGCATCACCACATGATCTGACTCTATTTTACAAACATTTGAGCCACGTGGTTGTTAAGTGAATCCAATACAGCCTATGGGCATTTTTGACATTTAAAAAAACAAAATCACAAATTGCAGTCATGTGACTACAGGATGTTGCAGCCAGTCATAAATGTGAGCTGGTTGCCAAGTGCCCAAAATGCAATCACATGGCTGGGGAGGGGAATGTGGCAGTCATAACACTGAGGATGGATTACAATTGTCTTAAAGGAAGACTATGTGTAGGACCCTTCTAATATTAGGATCCCCAAACTGATGATGAAAAAATACATCTGCTAACTACATCCTCAAGATAGTGTAATCTGGCTCCTGTGGTTGCTGAGAATGCTAATAAGGATGTAGGCTGCTTACACAGATCATGAAAAGTGAATCTGTTCTGCATTCTACCAATCATTCAGCATCTGAAATACAAGTAGTCCTCACCTTCCGACCACAATTGAGCCCAAACTTTCTGTTGTTAAGTGAGAAATTTGTTAAGTGAGTTTTGCCCCATTTTACAACTTTTCTTGCCACAATTATTAAGTGAATCACTGCAGCTGATAAGATAGTAGCCTGGTTATTAAGTAAATCTGATTTCCCCATTGACTTGCTTGTCAGAAGGTCACAAAAGGGGATCACATGATCCTGGGACACAGCAAAGTTCATAACTATAAACTAGTTACCTAGCATCTGAATTTTGATCACATGATCATGAGGATGCTACAAAGATTATAACTATGAAGAACAGTCATAAGCCACATTTTCCAGTGCCATTGTAACTTTGAATGGTCACTGTTGTAAGGACTACCTGTAGTTTGTCCATTCTGGGTGTCATAGTTTAGGAATTGTAAGATTGTGTAGAATCTAGGCAATGGTCTAACACAGAAGCCTCCAACCTAGGCAACTTTAAGACTTGTGGACTTCAATTCCCAGAATTCCTCAGCCAGCATAGGTTGAGCTCCACAAGTCTTGAAGACCCCTGTTCTAGCAAACAAGTATTTCAAGGAGAAGTAATTTAAGTCTGGAAAAGAAAGAACTGAAGAGAGACACCATCATGATCTTAAACCATAGGAACTGTTATCCCATGTAGGCTATACGGGGACAGTGGTGGATTGCTGCTGGCATTACTGCTGGTTTGGTGCGCACACAATTTTGTGCATGCACATGAGTGAAGCGTGTGTGCGCAGTTGGCCATACATAGGTCTGCGCATGTGCATAACATTAAAAATGGGGAAAAACATGCCGTGCTGACCAGGGAACTGGTTTGGAGGTGTGGCAGGCCTGGGTCACTGCCAGTTCTGGTGACCAAGGGCAGCAAACCACTACTGCTTTGGCTGAACCAGTCTGAACTGGTTAGAACCCACCTCTGGACCAGGGGTGGGAAACTGTGACCCTTTTATGACTTATGGACTTCAACTCCCAGAATTCCTTAGCCAGCCATCCTGGCTCAAAAATTCTGGAAGTTGAAGTCCAGAAGCCACAAAAGGGGCCATAATTCCCCACTTTTGGAATAGACTGTTTGTTCCAGGAATCCATAGCTAGAAATCATAGAGGAACAGATTTCAGCTAAGCTGAATTATTCTTTAAATACACTGATTCAGGAAAAGAGTACCTTGGGAGGAAGAAGATTTTCCTCTATTGGTGATATTCAAGAAGAATTGTAGTTGAATTTCTACAAAGAATTCCGCATCTGGTCGTTCTGGATTATAAATTACAATTACAGGGTGGCACTAGATAAATAAAAGATATTTTTTAACCCAGTGATTTTATCGTTCTATGAAGAGTTATGTTCAGTTTGAAGGATACATAAATAGGAGCTGAGAAGTGAAGTTAATATAGGAGATGACAAGGCTGAAGCCTGAGGGCGGGGTCAAATGCATCATCAGTTTGGAGTCTCTATGCCCCTATAAGAGACCAGCCTCTCTTGAAGTTTGTTTATTCCTCTCTGGTGCCAAATTGCCTTGACCATTAATACAACTAGTTCAGATTCTTGTGTATAGGCAGTATGAAATCAACTATTTATCCTGTCTCCTGATTTCTTGCATCTGACAGTTAAATGGCAAGAAAATGGAGAAGGAAGATTGCTGCATTTTAGCTTTACTAAGTTTATTAATATTGTAGTGGAGCAGAAACATCTTATCTTAAGCAAATGTCAATGGATAGAACCTTATGGGGCATTAAATATGTTATCATCAACTACTGCTGTTGTGAATTCTGACTTTGCTTATTTTAATATTGACATATGGTTGTTACAGACTTCTTTCTGCATTGTACTAATATTTATAATTGTGTTTACAGTAATTTTCCCTTGTACAAAGAGCTTTGACAAACTTTGAGCTTTATTGTGTTCTTCATAGAAGAAAGGTCTGAGACAAGATTACAGTATTTTAGACTAAAACTACAAATTTAAAGAATTAACATAATTATTTTATAGCAAGCCAAAAGAGTACACAATTGTGTTAATGATAGATTAGTGTCCCCACTTAGGGACATTCTGCCCAGGGTGTGGGAAGAGATCAGAAATGAGGAAAGCAGTGAATTAAAAGTATTAAATGCAAAGAGAATTATAGAATTGCCAGGGGTCATTTAAGTTATCAAGTCCAGCATCCTGCTCAGTGGAGGAATCTAAATTAAACAATTTGAAACCAGTGACATCTAGCCTCTATCTGAACACACCCAGTGGGTCTACCACCTCTCTAGATGACTGGTATTACTCTTATTCTTATGAAGCTTGTTGTAAAATTCCTCTAATTCAATTCCTGCACTCCAGCATCCTAGGCATCCAACACTACTTCCTGTGATTTCTCTTACAATCACTGCTTATTCAGAGAAATGAGTAGATAATTACTCAGTTACCCATAATGGGTAATCAATTAATCTCAGGATACACCCCTTGCTGTCAGCAGTTATTCAGGAAATGGCCATTTCAGAAAACCCCTCAGAACTTAGTTCCAGGAAACAGCTTCTCTAATTATTCTTCACTCTTCCTCTACTCAGCCTCCTTAATAAACTTCTATAAACTTTTCCATGTCATTGTTTCAGTGGCATTACACACTGGACCTTGGAGAAAGGAGCAGAGCCAAATTCTGAATTACTACAATACAATACAATAGCAGAGTTGGAAGGGACCTTGGAAGTCTTCTACTCCAACCCCCTGCCTAGGCAGGAAACCCTATACCATTTCAGACAAATGGCTATCCAACATCTTCTTAAAGACTTCCAGTGTTGGGGCATTCACAACTTCTGGAGGCAAGCTGTTCCACTGCTTGATTGTTCTAACTGTCAGGAAATTTCTCCTCATTTCTAAGTTGCTTCTCTCCTTGATTAGTTTCCACCCGTTGCTTCTTGTTCTACCTTCATGTGCCTTGGAGAATAGTTTAACTCACTCTTCTTTGTGGCAACCCCTGAGATATTGGAACACTGCTATCATGTCTCCCCTAATCCTTCTTTCTATTAAATTAGACATACCCAGTTCCTGCAACCGTTCTTCATATGTTTTAGTCTCCAGTCCCCTAATCATCTTTGTTGCTCTTCTCTGCACTCTTTCTAGAGTCTTCACATCTTTTCTACATCGTGGAGACCAAAATGAATGCAGTATTCCAAGTGTGGCTTACCAAGGCATTATAAAGTGGTATTAAGACTTCATGTGATCTTGATTCTATTCCTTTGTTTATGCAGCCTAGAACTGTGTTGGCTTTTTTGGCAGCTGCTGCACACTGCTGGCTCATATTTAAATGGTTGTCCACTAGGATTCCAAGATCCCTCTCACAGTTACTACTATTGAGCAAGGTACCACCTATACTGTACCTGTGCATTTCATTTTTCTTGCATAAATCTAGAACCTTACTCTTTTCACCATTGAATTTCATTTATTATTATTTTAATGTTCAAGTTTGTCAAGATCCTTCTGTATCTTGAGCCTATCTTCTGGAGTGTTGGCTATTCCTGCCAGCTTGGTGTCATCTGCAAATTTGATGAGTTCCCCATTTATTCCCTCATCCAAATCATTGATGAAGATGTTGAAGAGTACTGGGCGTAAAACAGAGCCTTGGGGTACTCCACTTCATACTTCCCTCCATGTAGATGCAGTTCCATTGAGGACTACATGTTGAGTGCGGTTGGTCAGCCAGTTACAAATCCATCTGGTGGTGATGCTTTCCAACCCACATTCTTCTACTTAATCTAGTAGTAGGTTATGGTCTACCTTATCAAATGCCTTACTGAAGTCCAAGTAAACTATATCGATGGCATTCCACTAATTTTGTCACTTTGTCAAAGAATGCAATAAGATTAGTCTGGCATGATCTGTTTTTGACAAACCCATGTTGGCTTTTGGCTATTACTTTTTTTACTTCTAAGTGTTTGCTAATTTGTTGCTTGATTATCTTTTCCAGAATCTTCCCTGGTATTGAGGTCAGGCTGATAGGTCTGTAGTTTCCTGGATCTATTTTTTTTATTATTATTATTTTTTGTAGAATTGGTTTTCCTTTTCATCTTCCTCTTCTGCAGACTCAATTGAAAATCATTTCAGAGACAAATTGAAAAAAGGGAATTCTTTTTTTTCCCCCTTTCAGTAGATAAAGCTTTCATGGCTCCCAGGGATTCTTCCCATAAGGAGTCGAAAACCCAAAAGTTAACATTTTCCAAGACTTAATATTTTTTTTCTTTTGTTATTATAAAGAATGTTGCACTGTAACTATCCTTTAAACTCACCAACCTGTCTACATTTTTCTCTCTCAAAGGAAGCAATCCATTTATGCTTTTCAATTGTCTAAGCTCGGGAAATAAAGGATTTACAAGTAGCTGCAACAAGCATTTCAGGTTTGCTTTTTTGGATGTTTAGCGTGGGAAACAAAAAAGGGAATTGTGTGTGTGTGCATCTGAATGAATTCTTCCAGCATTTGTTGGCTTGCAGTAAGCCCGGAGGAAAAATATTCACATTTCATTACATCAGGTTGGGATTATCAAATGCTATTGTCATCTACACAAGCTTTCTTTGAATCACTGTTCAGTTTGCACAAATAACTTGTATTCAAAAGCTGAAAAGTGGGCCAGTTCTTTGCATTCAATGAACTTCTTTTCTGCTTTCTGGAGAGGAGAGGAGCCAAGTTTCTAGACAAACAAAACAAAACAGGCAGCATCTGATCAGTTGCCAAAACCGGCTATCAGGCTTTTTTCTAAAGTAGCCTAATTCTCATCCTGACCAAGCCTCTATTCTATCTTCATTTATTTATTCCAGAATTTTTGCAACCACACTTATTCTTGGTTGGTGCTGTCACAGCTTGATTATTTTTAACTTTCTAATTATCTAGGCATCTAACAATGCTTCTTGTATTCTTGGAATATTGGTGCTTGCCCACAGCAATTGAGCATAACTTCCAAAGGAGCCCTAGCAGCAGTGGTGGGATTCAAATTTTTTTACTACCAGTTCTGTGGGTGTGGCTTGATGGCTATGGAATAGCTTGGTGAGCATGGCAGGGGACAGATACCGTAAAATCTCCATTCCCACCCCACTCCAGGTGAAGGTTCCCCCAAATCCCTCCTGATCAGCTGGGCCTTGGGAGGCAGAGAATAGATAGGAGCAGGGCCAGTCAGAAGTAGTATTTACCAGTTCTCCAAACTACTCAAAATTTCTGTTACTGGTTCTCCATAACTGGTCAGAACCTGCTGAATCCCCCCTCTGATTACATCCATCAGTCTATGACAACTCATCATGGTCAACTTACCATGGCCAACTTGCCACAGCCACCTTGCTGTGGCCAACTGTCCCAGTCAACTCACCATGGCCAATAATAAAAAGAACTGGTAAATACAACCTTTGACTGGCTCCTCCCCCATCTATTCTCTGTCTCTCAAGTCCCAGCTGATCAGGAGGAAATGGGAATTTTGCAGTAATCTTCTCCTGGAGTGGGGAGGGAATGGAGATTTTACAGTATCCTTCCCCTACTATGCCCACCAAGCCACGCCCACCAAGCCATGCCACGCCTACCAAGCCATGTCCACAGAACTGGTAGTAAAAATTTTGAATCCCACCACTGGATGTAATCCCACCTTGGTGCTCTCTCAGTTTATTTGCTTCCGTGCAGATATTTCATTACCTAAAGTAGTTAACAGTGTTATTGCTAGTTTGCTCAGAATTCAAAAACAATGGAACATTTAAAAATAAAATATTAAAAACCATTCAATTTGATGCACAGTTCCAAATCATGTGACTCTGAATCTTGGTAGTCCATAAAAGAGTTTTTATTGTTCATCAGACAGAACTGGGTAACATTTACATAAATATTTCCTTCTGCAGATCAGACACATTCCAAATTATCAAATAAATAGACATAAAAATGTTTGTGGTCAAGGCAAAGAAAAATATAATAATAAAGAGGATCAGAAAAAGCATAGATTTCTTATACATTAACAAAATGTGTTGTATATGTATTTATGACAAAAAAAATACAAAATTGTCCATGCTTATATTTTTACACTTGCCTAAATATACATAGGGCCATGGTGGCTCAGTGTCTAAGACGCTGAGCTTGTTGATCAGAAAGGTCAGCAGTTTGGCAGTTCAAATCCCTAGTGTCATGTAATGGAGTGAGTTCCCGTTACATGTCCCAGTTTCTGCCAACCTAACAGTTCGAAAGCATGTAAAAAATGCAAGTAGAAAAATAGGGATCATTTTTGTGGGAAGGTAACACATTCCGTGCACTTTTGGCGTTTAGTCATGTCAGCCACATGACCACGGAGACGTCTTTGGACAACGCTGGTTCTTCGGCTTTGAAACAGAGATTAGCACCGCCACCTACAGTCGGGAATGACTAGCACATATGTGCTATGTGCTTTACCTTTTTATACATACACAGGCACAGTTATAATTACATGATTAATACTGAAGTTGGTTTAGCAATGAGAAGTTTTCAATATTTGAGCCGAGCTGGCGCAGTGGTTAAATGCAACACTGCAGGCTACTTCAGCTGACTGCAGTTCTGCAGTTTGGCTGTTCAAATCTCACCGGCTCAGGGTTGACTCAGCCTTCCATCCTTCCGAGGTGGGTAAAATGAGGACCCGGATTGTCATTGGGGGCAATATGCTGACTCTGTAAACTGTTTGAGAGGGCTGAAAGCCCTATGAAGCGGTATATAAGTCTAACTGCTATTGCTATTGCTATTGCTATTTACTAATTATAATCAAAAAATATATAACAGGCACTGGGGTTTTTTGCAAATATGTAAGGTAAGTGGTAGAAAACATTTCAGCTAAAATTTCTGCTTCTATAAAGCTCTTGTTAAAAACTTAAGAGCAGGGTTCATATAAAAAAAAATGCCATTTATCAGGTTGCATTCTTTGGGAAACTGAATCCTACAGCTGCTCCTTCTCCTTCCCAAAAGAGTTCTATTCCCACATGGTGGAATTGATCCTTTGTCTTTCTTTCTGCAAGGAATAGCTAAATAAATTCCAAAGTTTGATAGAGGAGACGGACACCAGAGGGCACCCTTTTGTTTTTGGGCAGTTCTCAAAAGAGTTTCTCTGAGGGAAGTGATTTTTCGTGGTGTGGGTGGGTGTTTGTGTGTGTGTGAATGTTAAAGTTATTTTTAATTTCAAGGCTTATTAAATGGCAACAGCTGTGTACATACACCCCTCTATTTTGTATGGGCTGGATCAGGATACAATGAAGGTTTACGTAATCTACATCCTGTAATAGAGTTGTGGACATATAAACAACTTAAAGTAACCAAAGAAGCTGACATTTTTTTCTCTTGTTCCTTTCTTTCCTTAGCCATGAAAATGTCAGTGCTCCACATTTTACATGCCTGCCCATACTAAAAGTTCTCTTGTACTTTTTTCTTCTTGTTGTTCACTTGAATGAAATAAATTTGCACTTTCCCTGCCCCCTGATGAAAAAGAGATTTTTAGTGAAATTCTCGTGTACAGGGAGTGATGATCTTGATGTTGTGGTCCGCCGGCAACCTGTGGAGCTGGCAGAAGAATCGGACAGCGAAGAGGTTGGGGAGGAACATGGGCATTGTTTAAACAGCAAGGTGGCCAAGGGAGGTACACGTGTTCCAGATTTTCACTATTCAATTTTCTGCTGGCTCCTGGGCTTTCCACATTCCAGTTATCACAGGGGTGAAATCCACTTACCTTTGCTACCAGTTTGGTAGCAATATGAGCATGCATGTCACAGGGTCAAAGATGGACGTGATGATGTCCAGGTGGGTGGGCGGAGCTACTGAGCATGCCTGCAAAGGTAAGCAAACAGTGAGGGGGGAAATCCGCTGTGCCACACGATTTAGATTAGCTAGAAAGCAGGAAATCCTGCTTTCTAGCTAATATAAATTGCATGTCACAGCTGATAGTCGGAAAAGCATTTTTTTTTACTCCTGGTTCGGGCAAACCAGTAGCATTTTTACTACTGATTCAGGAAAATTGATCCAAACCGGTAGCATTTTACCCCTGAATTATTGCCAAGGAAGTTACTATTAAGGAGCTTCTCCCAATGAATTTTTCCAGATGGAAATTGTGGACAGCCAAGGTAGTCTTTTTTTCCCCTCTTGATGTCTTCAAGTCATTGTTGACTGAACCAGTTCCTACAGTTATCTTAGCAAGACTTCATTAGTGGTTTTCCCTTGCCTCCTTCCTAGAGCTTTAGTGACTGGCCCAAGTCACCCATCTG
Source organism: Thamnophis elegans (assembly GCF_009769535.1). Lineage (NCBI taxonomy): Eukaryota > Metazoa > Chordata > Lepidosauria > Squamata > Natricidae > Thamnophis > Thamnophis elegans. The sequence continues at coordinate 32,741,600 of NC_045544.1, read as the reverse complement.
ATTTTGTGCCTAGGGCAGGACTAAAACTCACAATCTTCCAATTTCTAACCAAATGCTAGAACCTTAATCTCTACACCGAACTGAGTCCCTCAAGATCGCTTTATGTTGATGGAACGATACATAGCAAAAAAACAAGAACTACATTGTTTGCAATTTAAAAATAAGCAAAAAAAAAAAATCACCAGAAGAAAATTCTCAAACTTCCTAAGAAATAAAGCCCCAAATCCCAAAACCCTTTTTGGGGATGGGGAATTTTTGAGAAACTGCAAGGTATATTTGGGCACAGCTTTATTAAAAATAAAATAATAAATGTCTACTCAGTGATGTGTAATCTCTTATACCATTATATCATGCAGCCTCCATAAGAATCGCTTCCTGCTGCCTATGATGTTTGATATTTCCAATAGCAGAACAATTCTTAGTGGTGCAAAAATATCTTCCATACGCATTCACAGTGATCTTTTTTTTTTAAGTCACGGGCTATTGGCTAAAGAAGAGCAAATAAACTTGAAATTCATAGGGTTTATATTCTAAGACTACCGTGTTTTTCAGACTATAAAACACACATTTCTCCCCCCAAAAAGTGGGTGGAAATGTCTGTGCGTCTTATAGACCAAATACTGTTTTTGGCCTCTCAAAACATCCCCCCGCATCCCATTTTTTGCCAAAAATGTGCCCGTTTTTGGCAAAAACAGGACACATGATGGGTTTGGGAAGCCTGCAGTGATCCTGGGGGCCAGGGAGGAAAAAAAACCAGATGCACTGAGGCCAAAAATTATTTTTTTCTTATTTTCCTCTTCAAAATCTAGGTGCGTCTTATACTCCGGTGTGCCTTATAGTCCGAAAAATACAGTACTTATAACTCTTGCTGATGTAAATGAGGACCTGCTCTTTACCTTTGCTAGTGCTGTAGAGGAATAAATTTGGACAGAAATAATTTATTCTTAATGAACAGTCCCAATGTCTATTAAAAACCAGACCCTCATTATGCCTGGACGCTGTATTCAGCGATGATGACAGCCATTAAACATCACTGGGGCGGGCGGGGGGGAGAACTATAATCCAACTTTTAACAAACAAAGTGACCTTATAACTGGGCCATTCTCAACCTTACATTAAATATGCTTTGATTCAACTCCAGCCCATGCAGGACAATGGCATGGCTTATATTTTCTAGGCCATGGACAGGTGTTGTGATTAGTGGAAGTATTTGCTCAGGAAGTATGTTGGCTGGTGGCAGACTCTCATTAATCCCAATGGGAACAAAAGGGCAGTGTGCTCTCTAGGGAAGGGAGATAAGTATAACCTTGAAGTAAGGTCAGAAGAACCATTTCTCTGGTTCAATTTATTGCTGTTATATTCTCTGCAAGGCTATGCCCATGTGCATTTAATCATTTGCATGGACGCTTGAAGGTTATTTTTCCCCCTTCTTGTTTCTGTGTTCAGATTCCTATTCAGGGTTCCCTCTGGGTGGTCATATGTTCTCTTTTAAGGAGGACAGTTCTTTATCTGAAAGGATGTCCTCTTTTCTTCTTGAAGAGATGTCCATGTCTAACATGGCCTCGACAAGACCTAGGAAGAGAGAAGGAGCTCATGTCCATCACCAGAGAGGAGAACCTGACAAGCAGATTGAGTAAGCATACTTACATGGTCTTTCCCAGTAAGGGAAAATGTATGCTTGCATTTCCATTTTAATTATTTCCTGTATGACAGGGAAGAAAGGAGCTTGCGCTCCTCAGAAATCACTTAATACAGGACAATCCTAATATTAAATTCCCATATTTGCCCCATAGTAGAAATAATGAAGAATTGAGTGGTTACTAATTTACCCAAGATGTTACCTTTCAATGTGTCAGGATTCCAAGTAAGATCCATCACAAGCAAAAACTTCCAAGCAAGTGGATCCAATGCCCTGTTCAAACCTGGAAATCTAAAGTCTAAACATTCTGGAATCACTCGGTAGTTCTTTCTTTTGCACCAAGGTTTGGATGCCTTCCAGGTTATCTGGAAATCTTGGGGGTGCTTAGACACCTAGATTCCTGTAGGTTTCTATTGCTGACATTTGCAGTCCAGTGTTCCCATTCAAGTTTCAAGTGCATAATTGAAACCTTTGTGGTTAAAAATGTAGAATAAGCTCCTGTCTCAGTATCTCTGGCTATATTGGCATACATAATAGATGATAGTTTACATATGAGGCTAGATCCATGATGGCGAACCTATGGCACGCATGCCAGACATGGCACACAGAGCCCTCTCCGTGGGCATGCGTGTCATCATCAGCTGGTCCTCGCGGTCGCCAGAGCATTAGAAAACAGCCTGAAAATGGCTTGAAAAATGCCCCCAAAACAGGCTGTTTTGGGGTTGTTTTCCAGGCCATTTCTAGGCTGTTTTGGGGAACATTTTTGGATTGTTTCAGGCTGTTTTGGGGGGGGGGCTGTTTTGGGCCATTTTCTGGCCCATTTTATCCCAAAAAACAGCCTAAAAATGGCCTGAAACGGTCCAAAAATGGTCCAAAAAGAAGTCTAAAAATGACCAGAAAACAGGTATGCATGCTGTTCTTTGGGTTTCCAGTGCACATGTACACACATTTCAGTTTGGGCACTCGGTGCCGAAAAGGTTCGCCATCACTGTGTTACATTATAGTTTTGCTGCATCAAATGCACTAATACTGAATATCAAATCTTCTTAGCCAAATCAGTGCATTAAGCATTACACATGTGCAGAGTATTCTTGCCTTGTATGTCATCCTACTCAAAGTCAGTAGAGATAGGAAGGTAAATAGCAGTCTCTCTGTCCATAGAAGTGGGAGGGAATCTATTCTGCCTGCTCTACTAGCATTGGGAGAAGAACCATCTCACATTCCTCTTGCACCTTCCATAAACAATAGATTGAAGGGGGTGAGAGAACATCTATCTGATATTCTTTAGAAAAACCTAAAAATATACTGTGCTCACTTCCTGTGAAAGACTCTATGCTTTAGTCAGTATCCTGCTTGGTTAATTAAATCCTTTATATATTTTGCTGGCAGAGAACTTAGATGTCTAACAATTGGGTATCAGACCTTGTATCCCACAGTTCTTGATGCAAGCCTTTGTGGTGATGTTGGCTGCCTGAATTAAGTCACAGGATCCCTCTATCAGGTGCAGCAATCAAAATAAAGCATGCAGATCTAAATAGTTGACAAACAATGATTCCCTCATACTGAAGCTGGCATCTATTAAATTGGTATCTTTAATCACCTTGTTCTTTGCTTCCTCTCTGAATGGCATTCCCCTTATTAGTCAGGCTGGGACTATCCATCAGATTATGGACTTGGTCACCTGTCCTGGATCTTTATGTTTATTCATGTCCTGCTGATGATCTGCTCTTGAAATGGCAACAAGGACCATTGAAGTGGCCTGGAATGAAAACAGGCCCATGATACTGAATCCCATGCCACAGTTATTATTCTCTGCAGTCTTAGTAAAGCTTTTAACAGTTGTCTCTTGGATGTCAGATTCCTCTTACTGCTTTTTGAATACTTTAGTGTTCTAGGAAATGCTTCTTATCTTCTGTCCACAATGAGCCCCAGATGCCATATCTACTTTGGGGTTGTCACTAATACTTTCCTGAATATATTGCAAACCCAAAGCTCTAGTTAATACTCTTGACTCCCGTGACCCGTCAAAAGCGTGAACGTCATAAGCGCGCCGACAACACCGCGGCGCTAAAACCGTGATGTCAAAAGCGCGCCAACAACAGCGCGCCGACAACAGCGCGCCGACAGAAGCGCGATTTAATTTAAGGTAAGATTTACAGTTAGGTTTAGGGTTAGGTTTAGGGTTAGGTTTAGGGTTAGGTTTAGGGTTAGGTTTAGGGTTAGGTTTAGGGTTAGGTTTAGGGTTAGGTTTAGGGTTAGGTTTAGGGTTACGTTACAGCGCGCTTCTGTTGGCGCGCTTTTGTCGGCGCGCTTTAGGGCTAATTAGTCGCTCATTCGTCGCGCGCTTTTGTCACCGCGCTTTAGACACCGCGGTTTAGTCAGGCGCGCTTTTGTTGTGTGCGCATTTGTGGTGGAACCCTTGACTCCATTCTCCCTTGAAAGTACTCTGATGAGTAAGTCATATAAATAGGCATCAATATAGGCTCCCTGGCCTATATTGGTCTCTAGAATAGAGCTTAATCATCAAGTGAAAAAATAATGCTAGATTAGGACTAGAAGGATCTCACTGAAATCTCAGATTAGTCTTCAGCCTAATCAATGTGCAATATATAGTTAAAGGAATGATGACCAAGCAAAGATTATTAGTATCTGGACAGTTACAGATTTTCAAACAAAAGTTTTAAAAATTTAATGACTGATTGGGAATTTGCTGATTTATAGAAGGTATTTAACAAAAGTATAGTCTGCTAAAGATAAGGGAGAAAGTTACAAGTACTTTTTTAACTGATTCTATTATGGACTTTGTTATGTTTCAGGAGAAGAATAATGTTTTCACTTTATTGTTCCCACCTGAATTCTGGATTGGTCAATTCATAAGTTTCCCTTATGTGTTTATCAGCCAGATGGTGAGTTGTAATTAGATATGCAATACAAAAATCTGTTCTCTTTTGGGAAAGTTCCTATTAATTTAATTACAAGAGAATGTGCATGCTTCTTCTTAATTCAATCATTGGCAGGGTTAAATGAATAATGGTAATCAAAGCTTTATATTTCCGACAGTTCCATGAATTTCTCCCAGTTGCACCACTTTATTCGGGACAAACATGGATATAAAATGGAAATTCTGAGATAAATTTTTGAGTAATGTCTTTAGAAAAATACAGGTCACTAACAGAGAGGCAATAAAACTGAGTTCCTCTGCCACACAGTAATCAGAATTGGTCATTGTTCCATGCATAAGATTATTCCCATTATTGTAGAGAAACCTCTATGCCCATGTTTATACTTATTTAAAAAATGGGGTTGATAGAGATGTAGAGATGTAGATATAGATATAGACATATATGGAGATACAGGAGAGACACAGAGAGACATAGAAACAGATGGAGGGAGGAGGAGGGAGGGAGGAGGGAGGGAGGGAAAGAGAGAGAGGGGGGAGAGATCCTTATGTATGTATATTCCATCTTTCCTCCAGAAGCACATTTTTATTTGTCTATTTTCCCTCATAATTCTGTACAATAGCTTTGGTTTGGCAAATATGACTGCCCCTAAATTACATAGCAAGCTATATGATTGAATTTAGATATCCTCAATCTTAATCTAATAGATCATATCTAACCACTGTAATATAGAGGCTGGGCTACTAACTAAGGAAAGGTTCACATTTCCTCATGTGATTCTCTAAACAAGAGCATGGTATATACATGCAAAATAAATAAAGAGAAACGTTTAGGGATCATGTTACTATCCATCATTTTAAGTGCAAAGAATTGACTAGAAAAAAATATAGACAAAAGATACCACAATAACACTGAGCTGTGTCCTAATAAAACAAAACCTTAAAGTCTTGTTAAAGCCAAGGTCAGGCCAAATCTCTATGATCAGAGGTGGTCTGTGGGGCCTCAGGTGTTTTGCTACTCTGGAAAAAGTTGGCCTTAAATTCAATTGACTCTGAAAATGGAAACAAACACTCCTCCATCCAAATAATCCACTATTGTTATTAATCTTAGCAGCAAGCTATTTAGGTTCTTTTCTTTAAAAGAAAAATCCTTTCTGTGGATAGTGGGTAAGGAATAAAACACTGATATTTTTAACAATACTGCCACAGAAAAATCTGACATATTTTAGGAACACAATTCATACCTTTCCCTTTGATGATAAGAATTAATTTTGTGCAATGAGTATAATAAACTTTGTTCATATTCGGTTAAACACACAATTACACACAGATCCACCTTCCTTTGTGATTAATTGATTGGTGACTTGAGACAGAGTTTTCCTTCATTGTTCCACTTGTTTGAAACAAATTCCCCATCTTGACTGATGAAGGCATCAAAAACTCTCTTTTTAAATAGGCTGTTTTTGTTTGTTCTGATCCAATTTAAATCTGTTTTTCACCTCCATGAAGGGAAATTGGCACTAGACTAAGTTTAATAAGCTCCAGCACAATCAGGATTGGATGACAACAGGATTGGATGGAAAAATGTGAGAACTGTCTTCAAATTATTTTAAATCCAATAAATAGCATGGTATCGCTCTTATGATTTCATTGCATAACAAAACCGTAACTCCTTTTAAATCTCTCCATAATGCAATGGTAATAGCTGAATCTGCAGGATGAGGAGCAGGCTAGCTCTGGATCAGGTGTTTTTATGCAGAGCTGCTTATTGAGCTTTGTGAAGTAAACCGTACATTATCTGGGGCCCTATTCCACTCCACGTCTCCCCTCCCTCAGCTATAGAGAATAGACATATTAATTGTGTTTGATTTTACTATAAATAAATTAACTTGCAGTTAAACCACATTTAGTTTTGGCTCTGTTGGAGGATGGATGCCACTCAAAGGTCATGCTTGACCGTGGAGCGGAAAACGATTGTGTCTTCAGAAGCTCTGGAATCTGACATCATGCATCACTTGGCATCCAGCCAGTCACTACCGCTGGCATTGCTCATCATTGCTCCTTAGTCACCGTTTGGACAAGGAAAATAGCTTTCAGCTCAGGGAAAGAACCTGGCACGGAGCATCTGCCATTCCTTGAATAATGTGAAAAGAGACTGCCAGAAGCATTTCAGAAGCGTCATTACTGCTGCAAAGGAGGTGGGCTGCCAAATGCATATAGCAATAATATAGAGAAGCCCTGCAGGATTGAGAACATCTAAACTCAACTCTTGGTCTGGGTTGTTTTTTTAGGAGCAATACTTAATCATGAAACTGGCTGGGTGACTTTGGATCAGCCACTCTGTCTCAGCCCAACTCACCTCACAGGCTTGTGGTGGTGGTGAAAATGGAAGGAAGGGGAAATATTAAGTATGTTTGCTGCTTTGGGTTATTTATAAAAAATAATAAATGTGGAATAAAAATAAAATACATAAGATAACGTAAGTCTCTCAGCGACTTCTTCTAAGATTGTGTTTTTCCATTGCCCATCGTAGCATGCAGCTCTAGGAGACTTGTATGTAGGGTGGGCGAGTGGCACACTGGTGTTGTGACACAACTATCACATTTTATGTTATTGCTACAGATATTGCCAAGCAGGACTGCTTTCAAATCCAGGTTCAGTTGCCTCAAGTGGCATTAAGATAGATGATAGATAGATAGATAGATAGATAGATAGATAGATAGATAGATAGATAGATAGATAGATAGATAGATGATAGATAGATATAGACAGACAGACAGACACACACACACACACACATATAAATATAAATAATATAAATATAAATATAAATAATATAAATATAAATAATATAAATATAAATAATATAAATATAAATAATATAAATATAAATATAAATATAAATATAAATATAAATAATATAAATATAAATATAAATATAAATATAAATATAAATATAAATAATATAAATATAAATATAAATATAAATATAAATATAAATATAAATATAAATATAAATATAAATATAAATATAAATATAAATATAAATATAAATATAAATATAAATATAAATATAAATATAAATATAAATAATATAAATATAAATATAAATATAAATATAAATATAAATATAAATATAAATATAAATATAAATATAAATATAAATATAAATATAAATATAAATATAAATATAAATATAAATATAAATATAAATATAAATATAAATATAAATATAAATATAAATATAAATATAAATATAAATATAAATATATATAAATAAATAAAACAATATTTGCCCATTCCGCTTGAACATTAGAGAGAGAGCTCATGCTATAATCACAACCCCATAAATAGGAGAAACTGGATACACCATTGTTAAGATGATACTGTTGCCCTTTCATAAGGACACTGTTCACTGGAGAAAGAATGACTGACCTAAATCGTGCAAGAGGTAGATTCACGGGTCCGTACATATAGCTGAGAAGTCTGGCATCTTTCCTTTTTTAATCTGATGTATGCAATGGATGTGCCACCTTTTGTTCAGGAGTTCAAAAGAGCATGCCCAGCCCTCCCCCTTCCCATTTCTTGCCACAGGAGAACAAATGTGAGGTAGATTGCGAACAACCCACTGTAAAGCTGACTTAAAATTCTAATCTCCCCACTCCTTGCCTACTTCACCCCATTAGCTCATACTCTAGACAAGAGGTGGGATTCAATTTTTTTTACTACTGGTTCTGTGGGCATGGTTTTGCATAGTGGGCGTGGTTTGGTAGGTGTGGTAGGGCAAGGATACTGTAAAATCCCCATTTCCACCCTACTCCAGGGCAAGGATACAAAAATACCCATTACCTCCTCACCGCCCTAACCTGCTTTCCAACTCCGTTCTCCTGTGCAGGGCAACAGAAGAAGACCCAGGAGGTAGCAAAAAGGAGCCAGCCAGTGGTGGTATTTGCCGGTTCTCCGAACTACTCAAAATTTCTGCTACCAGCTCACCAGAACCAGTCAGAACTGGCTGAATACCACCTCTGCTCCAGACCGAATTAAACTTAAATACAGATGTAGAATATTCCAGTGGTGTCCCAATATATGGTAAATGTTGACATTCACATGTGACGGTGCATGGTTACCTAAATGTGCCTTCTATATACCTGTACAGTATATAAGCCAAGAATAGAAATCTACCTAGCTATTTTTAGATCCTACTTTTAAACCGAGCTGGGATTGTCAATATTTGCATGAATATCATTGTGTACGTCAATAAAGGGAACAAAAATGCTGTGTTTTCTTTCTTCAGAGCAAATAATGAAGTGCAAGTCTATTATCTTGAGCTATTTTCTGCCCTCTCGGATACATTTCATCTCTGGCCAGATTCCTGCAAAAGCAGCAGTATTTCCTGTCCATGGAAAAGCAATTAAAAAGAGTATTCCTATTTAAGGATTTCACTGGTGGGCAGGCAGGCAGCCAACACTCATTTAATCACCACACTTTTACCCAAAAAAGGAGGGGTGAACTATCAGAATGAACAAGATTCCTAAGAGGAAATCAGTGGAGAGAATTCAAACTGCAACAGATTCAAGTATCTACAATCACCATCATGTTCTTGTTCTTCATCTTCACACTGCCAAGCCACAGTTGGGCATGAATCTGAAAGGCATTTTCTGCTTCTTTTCATGCTCAAATTCTTCCCATATATCTTAATGCAAAACACAAAGGCCTCCTTATTTCCTTTAAAACTTAACAACACCTTCTTTGAAGCACTCCTCATGATGTTACAGCAGCTTTCACCAATGGGTTGTCCCCCAAGTGTGGGACTCTAGTTCCCATAATTCCATGGAACCTTACAAAGTCCTTCAAAGTAGGACTCAAAAAAAGCATGAAGCTGGATACTTGGTATATTGGTATTGAGTTATGCAAGGCTTCTTCCATCTCATCCCCCTCTGTTGTGATCTTCATCCCTGGGACTTTCCCTTTGGTTCTTCTGGCTGACCATTCCTTGAAGGAAGGAAAAGATAAAAATAAAATAAAAATAAAGAATGTATAAGCCAGGACACTAAGTTTGGAGCAAGGAAGGGTGGTTCATTTTGATGAACTGAGCCTCCTATGATTCTTCTCCGTCTGTTGATATTAGAGAAGAATTACTTCCATGGTTCCGGATCTAAATAAAATCTCCCTCATGCAGTGAACTTTTTCCTCTACCTTCAAGGCCCTGCAGCAGCAGGCAAATCTCAGAGGACCAATATTAGTTCTGGCACCCAGGTACCCTGGCACCAAGGGGACACTTTCTTAAATAGCCTCTCTTTTGCACAGACCTCCCAGCTCTGATTCAAAAGCAAGCAAGCAGCCAGTTTATCTTCTCTCAGCCAACTTTATCTTCTCCCCAGCTGCTTTTTGGGAAGCAGCCTGGCCTTAAATTTTTTGTACACACACACCCATCTGATCTCAGATATACAAGCAAAGAACAGCTAATGGGGCTGCCAGAGGTATGTAGGAGGGAACAGCTGACCTCTCTGCTCAGTTTTTTGCATTTAGCTGAAGAACCCAAGATAACAGCTAGCCTCAACTCTAGGACTTTTCATTGGAAGGAATATGTATAGTGTTATCCTCCCCTACCAAATCTTGTCCTCAGTTTTGATACATGGGGAAAGGGACTCCCCTCATTTGATTTAAAATTAGTACACAATGCCAAAGAACAAGAGACGATGCCACCTTGAAGAGTGTGACTTTCTTGAAGGCTTCAGGCAGACAGCGGGGGAGGCCTAGGAACTGCACCCCAATGGACTTTAAATCCATCAAAGTGGTTCTTATGAATCTATGCTTATTACTATATTTCTGCAGAAAGGATAAAGAACAGTGTGCATTCATTCATTTCTTGTGCTTTTTTCATTTCAAGAAAAGTCTGACCAGGAGTGTGACAAGCCAAAGGGGAATTGCGCTGCATTGCGGCTATGCTGTGTATCACAAACACATGCTCTCTTCTCCCCTCTCATCTAATCTTTCCTTTTATTAATTTAATCAATGTATTTTCATGTTGCTTTCTAGGCAAACACATCTTGAAACATTTTACAAACAATAAAATGCAAGAACAAAACAATTCAACTGATATAAAAACAGCATTCCTCAAATTGGAAGGAAAGGAAAGTAGTATCTGCAATGGATCATATACTACCCACAATTCATCTGTACATCTTGATATTCCTCCTTTTGTTTCTTATCTGTAACATACATTTAATCAAAGTACACACATTCAAATACTTGCTCTAGGTTTTTTTATGAATAAATTCCCATGTTCCCTGCCAAATTCAATTATTGTGGTCTTTGATAACATCAGTTTTCAGCTGCATAACCCTCTTAGCATCATACTGTCTATCTCTTTTTGAAAGAATATAGACATATCTAAATTTCATTTGTATTCTAAGACAACTGTAAGCTGCCATCTGCATGTTAAAATGCACACACATACATGTGCATGGTTAAGGCATCTGTGATGTTTCCACCAGCATCCTTTATTTTTTTTTTATCAATGGATATTTTAAAATAACCAGGGACATTAAACATTGTTACCTTACTCTCTGAACTATTTGCTGAGCTTTCCACTTATTCTAATGCATGCTATATTCACCATTCTCTATATTCAGCAAGCAACTGCTACTCATATTACAATACAATACAATACAATACAATACAATACAATACAATACAATACAATACAATACAATACAATACAATACAATACAATACAATACAATAGCAGAATTGAAAGGCACCGTGGAGGTCTTCTAGTCCAACTCCCTGCCTAGGCAGGAAACCCTATACCGTTTCAGACAAATAGCTATCCAACATCTTCTTAAAGACTTCCAGTGTTGGGGCATTCACAATTTCTGGAGGCAAGCAATATTCATATTGAACATTTCATTACTCAAGACTACACATTCATTTCAGTATACATTTTGTCTAAATCAAAATATACCCATAAATTTTCTCATATTGAAACATTTTTCAGTGTTTTGCTGAAAATCAAAAAGCCATATAGCAGTTCCCAAACTTAACTTGTTGTCATTTCTTGTATTCTTTAGATCAGAAGTCTGCCAAGCATCTTCCCAGACCCATTTCACACAATAATATCCCTGTATTACTGATGGTTTTTTTAAATCAGCAGGTACACATAGATCCATATGGGTTATAAATCTAACAAATAAGGAAATATTGATCACCTTTATCTACTGTAACATTGGTCAACCAAGTCTTTCAAATAACAATTTTAGAAAGATAGTAGACCAGATTACAGCCCCACTAGTATTGGTTTATAGGTCCCAGTTATAGGACACAATAGTGGTCAGTTTTAGCAAATTTTGGCTAATATGTCACAAATACAAATAAGCTTGTTGATCAGAAAGGTTGGCAGTTTGGTAGCTCGAATCCCTAGTGCCGTGTAATGGAGTGATCTCCCGTTACTTGTCCCAACTTCTGCCAACTTAGCAGTTCGAAAGCATGTAAAAATGCAAGTAGAAAAATAGGAACCACCTTTGGTAGGAAGGTAACAGTGTTCTGTGGTAAGTAATGCCTTCGACATTTAGTCATTCCAGCCACATGACCACGGAGATGTCTTTGGACAGCCTTGGCTCTTCGGCTTTGAAATGGAGATGAGCACTGCCCCCTAGAGTTGGGAATAACTAGCACATATGTGCAAGGGGAACCTTTACCTTATCACAAATATAACCAAAGTCCAGTTTGACACAAGCACCCTCACTCTATTCTATGCAAGCTAGGATTTTTCCTCTAGAGACTACCTTACAAGTCAGCATATCATTGCCTATATATCAGAACCAAAATCTACACAAAATCTAACATTCAGAAAATGTAATTAAGCTGCTTAGTATTGTTTGAGTGGTTGCTGTGGTACAGATATTAGCTTCATATTAATGAAAGTATGGTTGTATTAATTGCCAGTGTGATTTTGTGAAGACTTAAAATTGCGGAAATATTTTAAATTATTTTTCAACCCCTTTATAAGGTGTTCTACCATCAACTTCAGACAAGAGGACAGTTTCCAGCAGGATGTTAATTCAGTCATGGAGTGTTGCAGTTGTGCTGGACTGCAGTTTCCATCACAGGCAGCCAAGATGACTATTGATCCTCATTAATGGGCCAGTAGGATCAGGGTGGGTTTCAACCAGTTCGCGGCGGTCCCCGTGAACCGGTTGGTCGGCGAACCCGGAAGTAAGTAACTTCCAGGAACGGCGAAGGGCCCACCCCCCGCCCACATTCCTTACCCGGTTTTGATGAGTTCTGCGCTTCCACACATGTGCAGGACGCATACAGCGCCTGCGCGATCCTCCAGGAGCAGCTGGAGCATCGCACAGACGCTAGTACGCATGCGTGTGCTGCGCGCGTGCACGAGGACGCTGCCGGCCCCGTTCCAACCGAACCAGTTGGAATGGGGTGAGAAACCCACCCCTGAGTAGGATGCCGATGTAACAAATAACTTTTGGTAAGTTTAACAAGAAATTGAAATTATTTTAGTCATACAGTAATGTTCCCCATCTCTTTAAGCTTTCAACAAAGAGACCGTAATTTATCCTTGGGAAAAACAGTTAAAAATGAAATGAGCATCTGATGGTATCAGACCCCATCTAAATTATTATAGTTGTGTTCATAGTTGCTAAACTCAGAATTCCATTATTTCAATGTTTGTTTAAAAATGGGAGGGAAGTTAACATAACATCTCAACATACCAATATACTGTCTGGGTGATCTCTTATTCCAAGGGTTTCCAAGTAAAACATAATTAGGATAAACTCCACTCAGGCTGAACTTTCTGGTACATGCTAGTATGTCCAGCTGGAAAATTTCCTGCCTTTCAGGAAAAGGAAAAAAATGGTTTTAGGAAAAAATGGAAAAGAAGGTGTTTTTTTCTCCACTCCCAAAAAATCAAAATGTATGTCAATAGCTGTAATTCTTCATAATAGCAATATCACTTAGACTTATATACTGCTTTACAATGCTTTTACAGCCCTCTCTAAGTGGTTTACAGAGTCAGCATATTGCCCCCCCAAAAATCTGGGTCCTCATTTCACCCACCTCAGAAGGATGGAAGGCTGAGTGCCACCATGGCTCACGATCCAATGAATCACAGCTTACAGGGATTCTCTTTCAGCAACTGTTTCTTGAAGTTTTTCCAACACGTTCATGCTTATGTCATCAGCAATAATACCTAGCCAATTTGTTTTCTGCTAGTTCTTTTTCAATGATGTTTCATTTTTTCAAATATCAGCCTTCTTTCCAATGACTCTTTTTCCCACATTATATATGCAAAATACCTAAGCTTTAGCTTCACTATTAGTTTTATTATTAAGGCTTTGAGAAAGCAGCCTGGCTTTACTTTACCTACTTACTAGTAAATTATTTATTCTTCTTGCATTCTTAACCATTCTTTTTCCAGCACAATAATCTAAAATCATGTTTTTCTTCATTCAGCCTTTCTGGGGCTTCAGTATTCACAGGCATAAGTTATGACTAGGAAAACTGATGTCATCAAAATATCTGAGGTTTTGTTGCTTCAACCAGTAATTTTAATTCCAATTTCTATTTTTTCTAGTCCAGTATTTCCCATGTAACTTAAATAAATAGGGTGATGGTATAATTTCTTTCTGATCATCACACAAATTCTTCAATAGGCAGATGAGATGGCTAATACACCTAGCACAATTTTCTGTGGCCTTAATGGGTTCAATAAACTAAAAATGGACGTCTTTGGGGAATTTTCTTGTCTTTTCCATTTATTGGATGTTTAAAATGTAATATTTTCTGCCTCTGCCTCTTTTTAAATCTAGCACTTACTTCTGGCAGTTCTTGGTCTATGCTGACCATTACTGAAGTCAGGATTGCGTGATTTTCCTTATATTATTTTGAAGGTTGAAAAAAGGATAGTAACAAACCTGTCAACATAAACTATGTTCTTTCAAGTAAAGCAAATTTTACACAAAGACTACATAAAGAATAGTTTGTAACGTTAGTGGTTTTTTTACATTTCTTTAAGTGTCCCTGTGTGATTTCTTAATTTAACAAAACAGAAATTATCTAGTAGCAAAAAATAAATCATCGTGTAGTAAAATCTGTCTGTCTAAAGAACTTTGATGGAATGTTTAGAATGTAACTTTCTCTTTACAGGTGTGCCCCTTATAAATAAAATTACATGAGAAGAGGGTTTTTTTTAAGTTTATAAAAACTTGAATTCTATTTACAATTTGAATAACTATCTTGAAGGAATAGTATAGTACAGGTCAATGTATCACACGCTTTGAGGAAATTGCATGTAATACCAAAAAAAGAGTTTTGTCTTTTCCATTGTTTAAAGAAGGAAGACTGAAAAAATGGTAATATGATGTGTATTACTCAGAGGTAATACCCTCCAGAAAATGCATTAAAAATTGGCCCATTTGGAACTAATTCAAAACAATAATGGTCATAATTCAATTATTCTCAGTAAATGCAGGAGAAACCTATTTCAGGATAGATGTCTATGCTGCTATCATCTAAATTACTGTTTGACTCATTCAAGGAATTATTTAGTGTATATCCTCTTGCAGTGTCTAGTCCTAACCATTGGGATCTGTTGTTTAAGAACTTCCTTTTGCCTTCTGAATTAAAAAAATAGAAATATCATGTATAACTATATTTCTCTTGATAAAGTATATGCACATATTTCAGAAAATGGCTTTTGTGCTGAGAAAAACAATTATATAATTGCAGTGGATGTTGAGTATTTCATACCATATCCAGCAATAATTCAACATATGCTGAAAGTTTCCATAATTCCTTCCAAGTAGTGGTAGTGTTGAGTATATATAGTAGTGTTCTGAAGTAGAGTTCTGTATCATATAAAATAAAATATTTATCATGATCATAGACTAGCATAGCATTTGGTATCTATAATGAAGCCTATATACAGTGTTATTAATTGCAAAATCATCCATGTATCTTGGATGAGATGTTTTTTATTTTCAATCCACAAAAATGCATCCTAAAATATTTACGATCCGGGAGAAAATAAAATTGATTTAAGAGTTGGATAGTTTATTTCTAACTATATGACAGGTCCTATGCAGGAGCATGTACAAATTTATAAGTCATAGGACATAACTGGACAGAAATGTAAATGAAAGGAAATATATTCAATCTTATTCCACAATACCACATATCAAATAAGTAAGCAATAAATCACTGGCTTTAAAAAGTGGCTGTTCTCATGAGCTCGTTAAACAGCCTAAAATAGTTTGTTATAAATATTTATATATACTTTTTACTATTCTACATAGAAATTCTTATAACAACAAAGATGCAGAAACAGTGCTGATTTAATGTTCATGGTGAGATTTCCCAGCCACATGTTTAACTTTAACTTAGCTATAAAGTTTGTATAGAACTATTTAGGCTCAAAAATACAGAATCACAAATGCACTACCACATATCAAACAACAGCTCTGACAATATCAATTCCCAATTACCCTCTTGTACTAACCAAAGTTCCACTAACACTTTCAACTGGCCATTTTTTGGGGGGGAGATGGAAGAGCATTAATGTGGAAAGGTCCATGTCATCTACAGCTCATTATTTTTCCATCATCTTTAACCAAAAATGTATCACTGTATCTGTCAGAATCTCCAGTGACTCACCGTTCTCAGAAAAAAGTTCTATTAGGACCCGACTTATGCTGTTGCCATCAATCTGGTTTAGGATTATTGCCTTGGGCATCTAGTGATGTAGCCCAAAAAAGTCAATACATGTTTCCCCTGAGAATTGGATGGATTCAAGGATGTCTCCTACCACAACACAGTGTAAAAATAGAGAATCCATGTGGAAATCATGTAGAACCTTGTAAAATGAGAGGCATGACATAATGTAAGATTTGTTCCATTCTGACAGCTTAAGAAAAGAATTTGAACTCATAGACTAGAGCACTACATAGAGTGTATTGACTTAAATCTCTATATAGTTTGGTTAGGTGTATTGTCTGAACATGACCATCAAAAGGAAATATTGCTTAAATCAGACTTCCAATCACGCATTAGCTCTAAAGAAGCACCTAGCAAAACTCTTATTTATTACAACGAGGAGTGATCTAGACATAGTGCATCCATTCTAGACAGAGGTGGTGTTCAGCCAGCTCTGACAGGTTCTGGAGAACCGGTAGTGGAAATTTTGAGAGTGAAGAGGGAATGGGGATTTTTGCAGTATCCTTCCCCTACCACGCCCACAAAGGCACGCCCACAGAACTATTATTAAACATTTTTGAATCTCAACACTGATTCTAGCTATCCTTGAGATAATGAGAGATTCTTATCTCGGAAAGATAAAAAAACCACAGCATTCTTCTGAACCAGCTTTAAAGTTTAGGAATGGAGCACAGGGCATTTTCCAGTTGGTGTTAAGACATATTAGCTCTTCAAGATAGACAGTAAACAAACACAAGAAATATTAGAAATCTATCAAAAGAGGTTGTAGTCATAGAATTTTGCCTGATAACATTTTACCCTTCCCTCCCTCTTATATCAAAAAGATATAAGGTGCAGTCTAAGTTTCTTTGTCACACGGTCTTGTTTTTTCAGTCTAGGTTTTATTAACAGCCACTACATATTTTCTTCAAGATCCTCTCCGTGGTCTTCTAAATTGGGGAGGAGAGAGAGCTAGCCCTTCTTTGAGGAGTCCCTTGGGGCTCTAGTTTATCTTGTCTCCTGTAATATGTACATGAAATTGCTGGGTGGTGTCATCCATTAATACAGGTGCTCTGGTGACAAGTTTCAGTTCAACCTAAGCAAGGCAAACTGATTCTATTTTTTTATTTTGAATGGAATTATACTCACCCAGACAGAAAGAACTTGCAATTTGGGAGTCTTCTTAAATTGTTACCTCTATCTAGAAGATTGTCAGATGTGACCAGGAAAGCCTTTGTACATTATGCATCAAATTATACCCATTCCTGAATCACAAGGCCCTGATCATAATCATTTATGCCCTGAACACATCCCATTAGATGTATTGCAATGCACTCTAAACAAGACTCACTTTAAAAACCACCTGGAAGCTACAATTGCTCCCAAATACAGTCGTAGTGCAAGTAGTAATGTGGTCATATGTCAGTACATCCACATAACCCCACTGCTTTGTGAGCTGCATTGTAAGTTTTTAGATAGAATTCAAGGTGCAGGTTAGGGCCAGGTGGAATTACCTACCTCCAATTTCTCTGCTCACTCATGAGATCTGACAGAGTAGAGATGCTTCCGATTCCTTCCATGAAAAATTGTCACCTGGCATGGCCCAGAAATCATGCCCCCTGTGTTGCAGTGCCTGCTCCATGAAACAAAATTAACAATAACATAGTCAAAGCTGGCAGATGAAGAACCCGTGGGATGGCTTCTCCCAATTCTTGTTAGTTCCCTGCTCTGTTCTCAGATCCATGTGTCTTCTTCACTGACAAACATGAAGGAGGAAATCAAAGTTACAAAGTTACAAAGCCGATCGCAGGGTTAAACTTTGATATGGTCAATTTACAATACAATACAATACAATACAATACAATACAATACAATACAATACAATACAATACAATAGCAGACTTGGAAGGGACCTTGGAAGTCTTCTAGTCCAACCCCCTGCCTAGGCAGAAAATCCCATACCGTTTCAGACAAATGGCTATCCAACATCTTCTTAAAGACTTCCACTGTTGGAGCATTCACAACTTCTGGAGGCAAGTTGTTCCACTGATTAATTGTTCTAACTGTCAGAAAATTTCTCCTCAGTTCTAAGTTGCTTCTCTCCTTGATTAGTTTCCACCCATTGCTTCTTGTTCTACCCTCAGGTGCCTTGGAGAATAGTCTGACTCCCTCTTCTTTGTGGCAACCCCTGAGACACTGGAACACTGCCATCATGTCTCCCCTAGTCCTTCTTTTCATTAAACTAGACATACCCAGTTCCTGCAACCGTTCTTCATACGTTTTAGTCTTGTAATATTATATGATAATTGTAGGATATATTGGGAAATGTGTTATTACTTTTATGGGGATTGTCTTTTATTTGATGAAAACTTTGTAATCAAATTACTTTAAACAGTTTTAAATATCTGAAATTTTGGATCCAACTAGAATATAAATTTGGAAAGGAGAGAAATTGAGGTTCAGACAAACGGGATGGTAGCAATAAGGTTTTGAGATTTGCAACATTTTCCCAAGAAGCAAGTTTTCAATGAAATGCTCCCCAAAAGAATGTTGTCTTTCTTTTGATTTCTGGAAGGTAATAATCACTGAAGATGGTTCCTCTTCCACACCCTTCCAGCCCTAAGCAAAGTGGGGTAATTGCAAGCATAATTGCTAAAGATCACCGTTTAAAAGCCAGGCCTGGTTTGTAAACTGTCTTTCTGAAATGAGAAAACATTATGGTATGCCTGGACCAGAGACACTGAAATGTGCATCAGCACACATGAAATCCATGGTTAATTTTCCCACCCACCCACCCCCACCCATTTCAAGGGAATGAAATATTGAGAACGGGAAATGAGCTCATCTGAGTGGAAAGGGAAAAGAGACAACTGCATAATTTCACTGTACATTTAATGTACCGTTTATAAGAAACAGATGCTAAACATTTCCAAAGTCTCTATAAAATAGGAGTTTCTTGTTCTGGAATTAAGATTGTGCATGGGAATGAAGGATCTATAGACTTTGGCCAAACCAACACACGTTTCTCATGATCATAGTAAATATATTTTCTCTGAGTTGGAATTCTTTTTATTCTTAACTTTTTCTTTAAAACAAAAAAGAACATTGATGTTCATTTTAGGCAAATTTATACAGTTAACATCACAAGCATCTTGGAGCTCTGTGCTCCAATTATGCCTCCTTTTAGGGGGGGGAAATGAAAAAAAATTATTCTGACTTAACACAGAAAAAGTAGGGCCAGTGTCTGGTGTTTGTTTTTAAAAGAATGGTCTGATCACATGTTGGACAAAATCAGATGTTAGAGAAATCCTACATTGACCTTCATAGATGATTTACAGGTATTCCTCAACTTATGACCCCAAATGAGCCCAAAATTTCGGTTGCTAAGAGAGACATTTGTTAGGTGAGTTTTGCCCCATTTTACAACCCTTCCTCTCCAGAGTTGCTAAGTGAATCACTGTGATTGTTAAATTAGTAACACGGTTGTTGAATTAATCTGCCTTCCCCATTGACTTTGCTTGTCAGAAGTTCGCAAAAGGGGAATCACATGATCCCAGGACACTACAACAATCATTAATATGAGTCAGTTGCCAAGCATCCAAATTTTGATCATGTGACACGGGGATGCTGGATTAGCCATAAGTGTGAAAAACAGTGATAGGTCACTTTTTTCAGTACCGTTGTAACTTCAAACGGTCACTAAAGAAACTGTTGTAAGTCGAGGAGTAGCTGTACTGTATATGATGTGCAATAATCAAAGTTGAAAATGGAAGATGTCAGGAATCAAGTCAGCATTAATCAGCCAAAATTTTGCCACCATGATCACCATTCCACCAATTAACTCTGCTCGAGTGAAAAGCAGCTTAATATCAGCCACTATGAAACATAAAACTCCTGCAACTGCTGGAAGCAGTCAGATGAATCTCAGTCTTCATGCTCTGAAGAAAAAGAATTGTGGGAGGGGGGGCAATGACATCCACGATGAAAATCAACATGAGCCTTCCGTTTACTTCCATAAGCCTTTGAATTGTGGTTATTCACAGAGCCAGAGATTATCAGGGCAAGACAGGACATAAATCCACCCCCAACTAATGTTGTCCTTGTCAGCTTAGGAAAAATGGAATGTAGGAAAACAGAACAAGAAGAAAGTATTTGAGTTCTGAGTAAGAAAGTATTTGAGTTCTGAATAAGAATAAGAAAAATCCACAATGATGATGAGGCGATAGGAGTTTATCAAACTTGGAAATTGGTAATGGTTGCTGAGGGAAAAAAGAACTGTTCTTCTTCAGGGAATTTACCTGAATTTGTGGAGAAATGGAACATGGTTTCTTTTCATTTGTAGATATTTCTGAGGATTTGACTATAGGGTGGGGGCAGAGTTAAAGCTCAGGCCTAGAGATTTAGGAAATGATAGATTTGGTTTATGGTAAATTGCTTGGCTTTCCATTAGTCTCAGTATTGATAAGACTACATTGTTGTAGGAATTCTAATGGACTTTAAAGACTTTGAAGATAATTACAAAGAGCACCCCAATTGCAGCAACTGAAAAAATATACATTTGTTTTCATGAATTCACTTACTAAAGTTAATGCAACTCATAAAGCAGTGGCATCTTCCTTTTTTCAGTCTTGTAACAAACTTAAATGTTTGTTAAAATAAATGTTTGTAAAAAAAAATGAAAAGAAATGTGTACTCCCAATTAAGTACACAAGGTCCAAAGCGCACATTCCAAATTATTTTCCAAGTATGTGAGTCTCAGTGTTTACCACTGTGATGTAGAACTGATGGTTCATTCATTACTCTACTGAATAACAAATAAGGAAACATAGAGGTTTGCCAACTCTGAAATTGGATTACCATTTGCTATATAATACTGTTGCTCTTCACCTTAATTAAAAGCAATTGACTACAAATATGGCAAATGATCTGAAATAATGATCTGAGACAAAAAATCTCCCAAATTAGAACAGTAGCCAAGTAGCTAATGCTCTGTGAGACAAAATGCAAATATATTTGAATCCTCATGATAAGTGCTCTCTGAGCTTGGATATCCGCTTCAAATCCTTATTTGAAAAAGATTAAACTTGCCCTAAACTATTCCAGTGTTTAAGCAGTGTCTCCATTTTAAGCAGATATTAAGCTACTAATAATTTTATTTCGAATGCAAACTCTAGTTCAGGGTCAAACTCAATTTTGAACCACACGAGCAGGGGTGGGATCCTACCAGTTTAACAACTGGTTTGCTGAGCCAGGACGAGCATGTTTGAGCATCGGTGGCCGCTGGTGCTTGCTTCATTCGTGCATGCCCCCGACACACACTGTATGTGTGTGCACAGTTTAGAGAATACTAACCATCCAGATTGCTGCTTGGGAAGGAAAACAGCTGAGGTGCGGCAATACACTATGCTGTGCAACTCAGCTGAGAAGATCACAGTCGGTAAAGCGCAGGGCAGGCGGTGGGCGGGTGGTATTTACTGATTCTCTGATCTACTTAAAATTTCCGCTACCGGTTCTCCAGAATTGGTTAGAACCTGCTGAATACCACCTCTGAAGCCCACCCCTGTACACAAGCACAACTTTGTGAAATATCAGGAACCAAAATGTCAAAACTTCATCTCCCTGGCCTTTGAAATGGCTTACAGAAGTAAAATTATTTTGAGAGGAAATCAATCACAAATATAAACTAATGCCCTACAATAGAATTTGCAAAATGAGAAATACAGTTTATGTATCTTAATGAGTTCTTTGCCCTCATTCATTATAATCAAAGAAAACATGAAAACAAACCTCCCTCTTTAATGAAAGCCCCAAATATACCGAAAAGTGTAGGAGTGGGGCGATGCCTGCCACCGAGACTGGCAAAATTAAAATTCTGGTTCATCAACCAGAAAGGGAGAAATTTCTTTTCAGGTCTAAAGTAGCAAACAGATCTGGTTTTTCCATTGTGTAAGTATATACACTTCTGGTTGCAGTCCCAAAGGTGTGTTCCCCCCCCCTTGCCCCCCTTCCATTTCAAGCTGGGCTGAGAGACATTTACGCACTTCATTAGGCAGCAAGATGTACTGCGGGAACAGGTTTACAGCTGAAGTGTGGTGGTGTTATAGTCAGCATTTCTCACAGATGGAATGCAAGCAGCTGCCCAACCATGCTTGCTGCTAATAAATAGCAAAATCAGCCCCAGTCTTCTGCTGCTCCGTTTCCTGCTAGTATTTAAGAATTATAGGCATGATATTGGAGATGCTGGGTGTCTTTTCTGCCTGCAAGAGATGAATGGTCATACTTGCTGTTTATTTGCTATAGCTACTCCAGCTAGGCAGAATAAACAGTAGAATTGCCTAAAAGTTATGGTGGAAAATAATGTTCTTGCATTTTCAAAACTCTGTAACCTTAAATATATATATTAGAATTCAAAATATTTTCATCCCTTCACCTAGGTTTCAGTTTCCCTCCATTTGTTCTGGCTCTGGCTCATAATTTTTTTAAAAAATTTATGCACATAAATATAATTTATGTAATTTTATATCTAAACAAAATAAATGTGTTGATCCTATGCTTAGTTTAAATCAAAATTAAAATTTCAAATGATGCTGTAATGTAGTAAATAAAATTAAACATATATAAATTAATTTTAATTTCAAATAGTGAAATGAATTTTAATTTTGCTACTTGAAATTAAAATTAATTTATGTATTTTTAATTTTATTTGCTACATTACAGCATCATTTGAAACAACATGTTTTTATTTTGATTTAAACTAAGCATAGAATTGACTTATAGCATTAACAATGGAGAAGTTAATTATTTTCTATTGGACCAAGGTGCTGAAAGAAAATAGAGACCCATGTGGAGAGCATTTATATTTTCCTTGACTGTTCTTGTTTCTTATCATTATGTGGGGATGCTTTCCCATTCCCCCACCACTCTTATTCAGTGAGTCTCAATCCAGCTCTTCCCTCCCCTGACCCCCATTTCAAAATGGTGAATTTAATATAGCATTAGTTATCTCAAATACGATACATGGATATTGTGTGCTGCCTGAATAGACAAGTGATATACAAATCTAATAAAATAAAAATATTTTAGCTCAAGTACCAATCAATAAAGAGTAATAAGCCACAAACCTGCAGATGTTCCCACTTATATGCAGGTAATTATTAATCAGAATAGAGCTGGAATGGACCTTGGAGGTCTCCTGCTCAACCCTATACCATTTCAGACAAGTGACTGTCCAGTCTCTTCTTAAAAGCCTCCAGTGATGAAGCACCACAGTGGTGGGTTGCACGCAGTATGACCTGGTACGGGCGCATACTGGGTACCATTTCGGTGTTCTGGAGGGCCCACCCACCATCCTGAGCTCCTTACCTGTATTTGAGCTCTTCAACGCTTCCGCACGTGTGCACAGAGCACACGGCACCTGCACGACACTCCATCAAGCAGCTGGAGCGTCGCAGAGGCTTGTGGAGGCATCACAAGCGGTAAGGACATGTGTGCAAGCTGCACTCGTTCATGTGGTGGATGCTGGGCCCCGTTGAACTGTGCCAGTTGCACCAGGATCCGGAACCCACCACTAAAGCACCCACAACTTCTGAAGGCAAGTTGTTCTACTGGCTAATTTTCCTAACTGTTAGGAAGTTTCTCTTTAATTCCAGGTTGCTCCTCTCCTTCTTTACATCCATTGTTTCTTGTCTTGCCTTCTGGTGCTTCAGAAAATAAGTTGACCCCCTTTTCTTTGTGGCAGCCCCACAAATACTGGAATACTGCTGTCATGTCAACCCTAGTCCTTCTTTTCTCTACACTGGCCATATCCAATTCCTGCAACTGGTTTGCTACCTATAAACCTGCTACCTATAAACCTCAGTCACTTTTACATTGTGTGGTTTGCCTGATGCTGTATTTTTCATATGTTTTTGTCAGGTGTTGGCCTTGCTTGTTCCCTCAACAGATGGCCCTCTTTGTGAATCACTTTGTTATAGAATCTCACTTTGAATCTATAGAGATTATATAGAATCTCTATAGAATCTCACTTTGTTATAGAATCTCCACCTCTTTGTGATTTTATTTACGTTTGCAGTCTTAGCAGAAGCATTTATAAGCTCCCGGCTTTCCTTCATTGGTTCCAGGAGACAATGGAATATTTTGCATGGTCACATCCCGAGTCCATAATATTAAGAAAAAATGAAAGGAAACATGAAAACCTAAAATAATGAGCTAGATGCTTGCATGATGTAATGAGCAAAAAGCATGAAATAATATGATAAACAAAAGCAGACATATATCAACTCACAAATATGCTATCAATTACCCAAAACCCCATCACAGCCAGCTTGTTTTTGGAAAAGCTCCATTGATTTCAACACCTGCATGAGGATTAGTGTTTCAGCAAATCTAGACCATTCTCAGCTGTCAAAACAAAGCAAGACAGGAATAAATTACTACAGAACAATTGGCATTGATTTTTTTTCCCCAATTTTGTGAAGCTTTCTTGCCCTTTACAGGAGAGAAAGCATGCTTGGTGTTACTACATCGCCACCGATCACAATGTAGCAACAAACATCTTTGAGGCAATTCGATAGTTAGCTGCACATGAGGTTCTGAATACCCTGTTAGAGAAAGAGATAGTAGAATGTTAAACTAAGAATGAAAATACCTGCATGGAAAGAGTAAGGTCTTCAAGATTATTCCAGTATCATTCCAATTCTTTAAATCTAGATTGCTATGTCAACAACAACAAAAAATCCTAATTATTATTATTATTACTATTTTTGGAAGACAGGCAGTAATAATGATTCAGCTTCTGATTCCACACTTTGAAGAGTTTCAAGGACTTTATTTTTAAAAAACAGGCAAGCAGTACACCAAAACAAAATTACAAATAAAAAACATGTAGCAGGATCTGGATCAATCACCCGGTCAATCACCAGGACCAGAGGTTTTGTCTTCTGAGCTTTCAGACTCATACTGTGGCCCATCTTCAGGGAATTTCTCTCTAGCTAGAGAGAAGTTCCCAGAAGATGGGTCATAGCATAAATCCAAAAGCACAGAAGATAAAACCTCTAGTCCCGGTGACTGACCCAGATTGGATCCTGCTACATTATCCTGGGACACATATTTCCCCTTCGTTCATGAAAAAACATGTGCATTTTAAAAATATCTAGAACATTTAAAAGAAAAGTTTTCCATCTTTTGGAGAGGTTTTCAAATATCTTCTCATTCTTTGAATGAGATCCATGTGTTTAATAAAGAGATGATTAAGAAATGGGGGACCCCAAGAAGACTCAAGAGGTTAGAACTCCCCCCATGCTGGCTGGAGAATTCTGGGAGTTGAAGTCCACAGGTTTTAAGGTTGCCATGGCTGGATATTCCTGCTCTAAAGCAAATTCTGCATTTGGATTTGTGATAATACTGATGCCTTAATGTTGGCAAAAGAGTATCCAAAGACCATTAGACATTTTCCAAATAATAAAAAGGAATTGTTTTAACTGAAAAACAACAAAACAGTACAGAGCATAGAATAACTTTATTGTCACTTCAAATGTACACTAATCAGCCTACATTAAAATGAAATTTTGTTCTATACAGCTCTCAAAGGGTCACACCTCCAATATACATTACATGAACATGACTAAATAAATAAACAAATAAATGAACAAACAAATAAATAAATACAAACGTATGCATATACCCAGAGGGACGTGGTGGCTCAGTGGCTAAGAAGCTGGGTTTCTCAATCAGAGGGTCGGCAGTTCAGCAGTTTGAATCCCTTGGCGTCGCATAACGGAGTGAGCTCCCATTACTTGTCCCAGCTTCTGCCAACCTAGCAGTTCGAAAGCATGTAAAAACGCAAGTAGAAAAATAGGGACCACCTTTGGTGGGAAGGTAACAGCGTTCCGTGCGCCCTCACCATTTAGTCATGCATGACACATGACCACGGAGATGTCTTCGGACAACACTGGCTCTTCGGCTTTGAAATGGAGATGAGCACTGCCCCCTGGAGTCAGGAATGACTAGCACATATGTGCGAGGGGAACCTTTACCTTTATTTTTATGCATGTGACCACATATATTATGTGACACAAAGAAACAACACAGTATTTCTGGTTTGCTACCTATAAACCTCAGTCACTTTTATATTGTGTGGTTTGCCTGATGCTGTATTTTTTACTGACCTTCTTGATAATGTATTTATGCTAAACAGCCTAAAAACAGTAGGATGATATTGTTGTTATGAGACACAAGCAGCAGAACTGATAGTTACAGTATCAGCAATTAGAGGAGCTAATTTCTTATTACCTACTAATGATAACGGATGGAGCTCCTCTGAGATGGCTTGTTGTTTATCCTTTTTAGGAGCAGAAAGGATTTGTGCTTGGCACCAAACTAAAGGGCAAGACAAAGCTCTCTTGGCTGGCTGGCTGGCTAGCAAAGGGGTAATGATTGACAGAAACCTTTCTGTACTCATGCCGGAAATGGAAAGAAAGCTCTAATTGACTGTCATTCTCTCTGGGGGCTACAGATTCACAAAGTTACCATAGTCATTCCAATGTCATCTGGTTGACCTTCAATAGAACAGTCATACAAGCCTTGCTTCATTGAAATATTGCAAGCAGATGACATGAGCTAGGACTCCATGTGACCTTGATTGACTGCTTCCACCTTTGCTATAGGGACATGGTGGCTCAGTGGCTAAGACGCTGAGCTTGCCGATCAGAAAGGTCGGCAGTTCAGTGGTTCGAATCTCTAGTGCCGCATAACAGAGTGAGCTCCTGTTACTTGTCCCAACCTAGTAGTTCAAAAGCATGTAAAAAATGCAAGTAGAAAAATAGGAACTACCTTTGGTGGGAAGGTAACAGCATTCTGTGTGCCTTTGGCTTTTAGTCATGCTGGCCAGATGGCCACAGACACATCTTCGGACAGCGCTGGCTCTTCGGCTTTGAAACAGAGATGAGCACAGCCCACTAGAGTTGTGAACAACTAGCACATATATGCGAGGGGAACCTTCACCTTTATCTTTTCTATTTTTGCTCTCCTTTGCTGCAACAGGTAATTATACAACAGATATTTTGTAGGAAACAAAAGCAACATACTCTTAGTATCTCTGCTTTTTTTATTCTAAAAAGCAAAGCCTCCTTTTAATGAGCTTGATGCTTAGTGGCTATAGGGACACATCCATGTACTATACTATAACAACAATACAGCCTTTGCCTTTTTCTTGGGTTGTTTTTCCAACATCTTAGTCCTGTCAACATTCCTAATTTTTTGGTGGTCCTTTTTGTGGTCCTTCATTAGCCAGGTTGAATCCCAAAGCTGGTATTTTCTGTGATTGTGCAATCAATACCCCTCTTTCAGTACTTAGATGGAGATTTCTTAATACTGTCAACAAAATTCAGCTGTTCAATCTTTTGTTGCATTTTTTTTAATGGTACTGGAGCAACAGTACATGAGAGTGATACAGATGAAAAACATCTGGAGGTTTCATAAAATCCCTTACAAACAAGGAAGGACATTTGTGTTCACCAAAGCTTAAAATGAAGTATCTTCAATCTCTCCTAGTTCAGAAATCATGCAAGATTTGTATTACACCTAACATAACTGTTATTTTTAGTGAATTAAAAACTGCATTGTCCTCAATATTATCGTATCCCTGACTGAAAGACACAATTGTCAGTTATCTTTTCCAAATAGAAATACTTCACTGCTTCAACAAACCTTAACCAAGGGTATCTGTTTCTTACCATTGATTCTCTTTTCAGTTGTTGCAGATGTGGATGGGAATCTCCCGCTTTCATTCACAGAAAACCAGCGTAAGGGAAATCAGGAATCAATGAAGAAAGTAGAATGGGAGCATATCAACTCAGGGCAGGCCAAGATAAGCAAATAGTTTACAAACTCAAAGGATAAGAGATATCAAGGCTAAAAGTCTGTCATGTGGGAAAGTCCACCCTCTAAAAGTTCCAAGGGAAACTTGGAAACTGTTTAAGATGAAGCAGAATATTTGCTTATGCTTGAGTGTTTGTTGTTTGAGGACTGCATACATTCCAGTTTAAGGACTTCATTGTTTGTGGAATATTCATAACATTCTGATTGCTCATCTAGCCCACCAGTCTGAATGTCATCCACAACAAAGGCAACCCAAATGGTGTGAGTAATTGAAGCCAGCATGAGGACAGAAGAAGAGACTGAAGTGAGAGGATATTATTTACTATCGACATCTGTTGAACGTATTGTAGCCTTGGTTTACTTTAGGACAACACTAAATGCTTCAAATAGGAGAGGGGCTGAAATGAAATGTTGACTATGTTATGCCCAGCAGTTGACTTGGCTACAAAGTGCTCTTATTTTCCTCTCTCAAGTCCTCCAAGAGATTCATTTTTAGAGGAAAACCTGTAGCTTCTTGAGCTAGAAGACCACGAGAAGTAAGCTAATTTTGGAAACACTAGACAGATTAAGGAGCTCTTAATCTTTCAGGGAAAGCATGAGATTACCCACCTTCAAGATATAAGGAGATTGTTTTTAATTCTGCATGTAAAACACAGTCCCCGTCCCCCATTTCAACCAATGCCAGTTCTTATATAACAGTGATGGTGAAAATTTTTCATACCCACATGCCGACCTGCGTGTCGGAAATGGCAAAACAATCCCGCGAGGAATGCGCGGCCTCACTGGCCTTCGCACACATGGAAGCACCGAAACTCAGAAGAACAGCGTTCCATCACGAATGCGTGCACTGACACCCAAATTTCCAGTTTCCGGCATGGGCCCAACAAACAGCTGGCCATCGCGCAAGCACACAACGGAAACCCAGAAGTTCAGGTGTCAATGCGCACATGCGCACTGGAATGCTGCTCTTCTGGATTTGGGCGCTCCCACATGCATGAAGGCCAGCTGGCCAGTGTGTGAGTGTGCACAGGAATGCAGAAGAGGAGCCAGCTAGGCTGTGCATTCCTCGCAGGATGGTTTTGCCATCGCTGTTATATAAGAAGCCAAAGTCTAAGAAAATATGCTGAAGTCATGACCATAATTGAGCGCAAAGTTTATGTTACTAAGTAAAACATTTGTTAAGTGAGTTTTGCCCCATTTTATGACTTTTCTTGCCACAGCTGTTAAGTGAGTCACTGCAGTTATTAGCAACACAGTTGTTAAGTGAATTTGGCTTCCCCATTGATTTTGCTTGTCAGAAGGTCACAAAAGGGATCACATGACCCCAGGACACTGCAGCCATCATAAATATGAAGCAGCTGCCAACCACCTGAATATTAATCACCTTGGGGATGCTTCAATGGTCATAAGTGTGAAAAATGTTTGTAAATCACTTTTTCAGTGCCATTGTAACTTTGAACAGTCATTAAATGAACTTTTGTAAGTTGAAGACTATCTGTAGTTGAATCTCAGATGGGTTCAAAATCTCATTTCTAAAAGCACTCAATATCAAGAAGCCAGTTGATCAGTGGTGGGTTTCAATTTTTTTTAGAACCTATTTTGTAGGTGTGGCCTGTTTTGTGGGAGTGGCTTGGTGGTCATGTGACCGGGGTGGGAGTGGCTTGATGATCATGTGACCTGGTGGGAGTAGCTTGGCAGTCATGTGACTGGGTGGGAGTGGCCAAGTCAATGTCACTGAATTCTTTGCCCCAAATAATGACCTACAAAAAGAAGATATAAAAAAGGAAATTTATTATTTTGTGTACTTACTACTTAAATAAGAATAAAATAAGTACACAATACAATAAAACAGCTACTTACAGAGGAAATATGGCTGTCCTTGCCAGTCTTCAACATTACTGACCACCTTACACACACACTTCAATCACTGTTCCCTCTAAGGTGCGCGCGTGCGCGGCCGCGCACATGGAAAGAAATCCCCGCGCAGAAGTTTCTAACTGCCGCGCAGAGATTTCTACCAAAGCAAACGTGGGGAAGTCCTTTGCAGGCGGCTAGAACTGGCCTCCCGCAAAGGACCTCCCCAGTCTTGTTTTGATGAGCCGCCAGTCCTCTTGCTTCTTCTCCTTCATCAGCAAAGCTCCCGCTGGCTTCCCGGCCCATGGCAGTGGTGCCTCTCCCTCCACGCGGAGCACCTGAGCTGGCTCCCGCGTTATCCCTCCCCCTTCCTCCTCTGCCGTGCTTTTGAGGCCGCGGGAGCTAGTAGGAAAGCAGCGGAGGTGGAAGCGACGGCAGGGGTAACCCAGAGCCCAGCTGACTCCACCTCAGCTGGGCTCTGGGTTACCCCTGCCACCGCCTCCACCTCCGCCGCTTTCCTACTAGCTCCTGCGGCCTCAAAAGCACGGCAGAGGAGGAAGGGGGAGGGATAACGCGGGAGCCAGCTCAGGGGCTCCGCATGGAGGGAGTGGCACCACTGCCATGGGCGGAGGCGCCAGCGGGAGCTTTGCTGGTGAAAGAGAAGAAGCAAGAGGACTGGCGGCTTTGAAATGCAACCCCCTGGTCCCGCCGGCTGCGGATTTGATTCGGCGTAAGTGGGGGCCGAACACATGCTGAGCCGACTTTGCGCAGTGAGGCGGAGTAATTAACCCCCCCCCACAAAGAACGTGTGTGTGTGTGTGTGTGTGTGAGAGAGAGAGAGAGAGAGAGAGAGAGAGAGAATTGGATCAAAATTGGTGGCCAAAGGAGTGGAGGGAGGGAGGGAGGGAAGGAAGGAAGGAAGGGAGGGAGGGAAGAAGGAAGCCCTGCCCCCTGTGAAAAAAACTGAAGATGGAGCAGTGAATGAATAAACCATAAAAGCAACAAACAGTTAATGCGTAAGTAAGCTGAGGAGCAAGTTCTCAACTAAGGAAGCAATATAAGAAAGAAATATAAAAAGCTCAATATGCCAAAACACTTATTTTAGTCTTCATTTAATTACTTGTATTGTAGTCTGATGTAACGTAGTTAGAAAATATAGGGTACAAAACTTAAATAATAAAAAAATTGTACATTCATTTTGAAAAATAAATGCAATACTTGATTAATTTCATATCTTTATTTAAAATAGTTTTGGCATGGCATATGATTTTATTGACTCAGTTGGAAATGATGTGGATGTTGTATCTGATTCTGAGGTATATATATTCTTAAGTAACATAACATATAGCATATTGTCCAAACTTGCTAGACTATTTAATTGATCTTACTACTTTAAAGGGGGAGAGTTTCATGATAAATTATTTTATTACATTTATGTTGCATTTATATATTATATTTATTACATTTATATTCCACATTATATATTTGTATTGTTATTTTAGTGTATATTGTCAATTTTGATAGATATTATATTGATATATCAATACTGATTTTAATCATACTAAATAACAATTACTGCTATTATTTATCAGCATTACATATTTACAGTTTTTAATATCGAGTTAGTCATATTTTAGAATAATAGCGTTATCTTTTAATAGGATAATTGGAAAAATCTAATTCACATGTGATGGGTTGCATTCCAAAGGAATGTGAGAGGACAGGTTGCCTGCAAAATGCCAGGACCCAGGCCAGGACCCTGTTGGTGCCATGTCTCTCTCTAGCCAGTCTAACAATCTAAAAGCTGAGCAGAGAGCCTTTTTTTTTTTCAGGGTGAGCGGAAAAGTATAGTCTTTGAGTGGCACTTTTCATGCCTGGCATTCATCAGGCTGAAACCTCGCTAGCAATCGGCGCTTGACGCTTGGTATGTTGCGCAAATGTCCAGCAGACGTGACAGCAGTTCAAACTGTGGCTCTCTTAGGTGCTCAGGCATGAAACTGTGCCGCTCAAACACTATACTTTTCCGCTCACACTGAAAAAAAATTAGAGGGAACATTGACTTCAATCCCCTCTGCCTCTTCCCTCTTCATGGATTCACTCAAAGTTTTAAAAACTCACAGCCTGTGCACAGCACCACTGTTCCCTCTAAGGTGCGCGCCTGCGCGGCCGCGCACGTTGCAAGAAAACCCCGCGCAGAAGTTTTTATCTGCCGCACAGAGATTTCTTAAGGAAACGTGTGGAAGTCCTGGCGGCTACAACTGAATCCGGCAGTGCTGTTGCCTGTTGGAGAAGGAGGAGGCGAACTAGCCTGCCACCACTGCCCACCGCCAGCCCCGCTGCTCTTCCCGCCCCCTTCTCAGTCCCACAGTCCAGCGGTCGCAGCAAAAGCAGCCCTGGGTCTCCGCTGCCGCTCCCCACATTTTCTGGACAGGGTCTCACAGGAAGGAATCCCCTCTCCAAGGGATCCCCGTCCAGAAAATGCGGGGAGCGGCAGCGGAGCCCCGGGGCTGCTTCTGCTGCGACCGCTGGACTGTGGGGCTGGGAAGGGGGCGGGAAGAGCGGCGGGGCTGGCGGTGGCCGGCGGTGGCAGGCTGGTTCGCCTCCTCCTCCTCCTCCAACAGCACTGCCGGATTTCCGCCTAACGCTGCGGGGGCACCAGCGGGAACTTTGGCGGCTTCACCTCAGCCGCAGCGCTGGGCAGCAAATGTGTTGGTGCTGTTAGAGGAGGAGGAGGAGGAGGAGGAGGAGGAGGAGGAGGAGGCAGCAATAGCACCTGAGGACAGGACAAGAACCAATTGAAACTTGTCAGGAGACTCAAGCTGGAAATAAGGAGAAATCTGACAGTAAGAACAATTAAAATCAATGGAATCTTAATTCACTTGCTACAGGTTTTCAAAAGACTGGAGGGCCATTTGTCTCAGATGATATAAAGACTCCTGCCTTGGACAAGGGGCTGGACTAGAAGACCTCCAGTATCCCTTCTGATTCTATGATTTTAAAAACCACAAGCTTTTTACAGCTCGCTTGCAACTTTACCAAATTTAATTCAACCATTTCCTTTTGTTATTAAATGGGTATTGCTAGTTCAATGCACATGCACTCCACTTTTAAGATGCTGAAAAAATCCCCATGACCTGCAACAAAATTCATTCTTCTACTCTTATCTTGCCCTAACTTCTGATAGGTTCCTGAAATATAGATCTATAAAATTTAGTAAAAATATCTATTTTAATACAGACTCGTAAAACAGATTGGGACAAATGACATTAGTGCTCTGGGATAATAGCAGGTTTACTCTATTTGGATTTTCAGATAAAAGGTATCTTTTGTGCTAAGTTCTAACAATGTAGTTCTCTAATGTAACTATGAAACAGTCCAAATATATAATTCCCCTCAGGGAGGAATTCTGGGAGTTGAAGTCCACAAGTCTTAAAGCTGTCACGTTTGAAGACCCCTGGGGGGTTTTTTTCCCTAAAGGGTTAGGGGTGCAAGGGTCTTGTAACAACAGCTTTAAGACTTGCGTGCTTCAAATGCCAGACTTTCTGAGCCAACATTTTGGTTGCTAAGCAGGAGCGTTGTTAAGTGATACTGATATTATATAACACTTTTAATTAAGCGGGTACCTTGAATAAACATAACTTTGAGTTTCAAATAATACTGATTTTATTGTTGTCTTAGGTGACATATGTGAAAAAAATTCAGGTGCTCAGGCATGAAAATATGCCGCTCAAACACTATACTTTTCCACTCACACTGAAAAAAAATTAGAGGGAACATTGCACAGCACATACTCTTTCAGCCCCTCTGCTTCTTCCCTCTTCCTGGATTCATTTAGACATCTTTAAAACTCATAGCCTGTGCATACGCACACACTTTCAGCCCCTCTGCCTCTTCCTCTTCCTGGATTCACTCAGACATTTTTAAAAGAGTGGAAAAGTGTGTGCTTGTGCACAGGCTGTGAGTTTTCAAAACCTCTGAGTGAATCCAAGAAGAAGGAAGAGGCAGAGGGGCTGGAAGTGTGTGTGCTGTGCACAGTCTGTGAGTTTTAAAAACATCTGAATGAATCCAGGAAGAGGGAAGAGGCAGAGGGGCTGGAAGTGTGTTCCTATAGTATCTTCCAGCCCCTCTGCCTTTTCCCTCTTCCTGGATTCACTCAGACGTTTTTAAAACCCACAGCCTGTGCACATGCACACACACTTCCAGCCCCTCTGCCTCTTCCCTCTTCGCCAACATTACCCCAGCCCAGCCCAGCCACTCACCAATTCTTTCTTCTTCTGGTTCTTCTTCTGAGAACTTTTTGGCAGTGTGGTGCGGATGGGTGGGGCAAGTGAAAGAGCGAACGAGGGGAGGGAGCATTCCTGTATGGGGCCTCCTGACCAACGGGTACGAGAAGGCACGCTGAATTTCACCATCCCATATGGCCCTACCGGTCCGTACCGATTGAAACCCACTCCTGCAGTTGATGGAACAGGAATGATCACTATGTTGCAAAGAATGAAAAGCACTCATTGCAGGCAACAAAATGTTCTGATTCTTCAGTTGCTGAAAAACCAGTCAGAGGAGGAAAATTTTGGAGGAAAATTGGAGCAAAACCAACTGAAGCAAAACAGGTACTGATACATTTCTCCCATACCCTGCAATTCCATGGGAGAGGTAGAGTTCTTAATGTGTCATCTTCTGTGGAAAGTGATTTACAAGCTGATTTTGGTAAGATCTATGCAAGCTATTTTTGCCATCACTTGTAACAGTTTACCAGGTCTATGGAAGGTAGTATGGCAGGACTTGGTTCACTGCCTCAATATAGTTTGCTGTTTGTTTTATATTGATCTCTGTGTAGTCTGATTCTTGGACTCCATATGGACCTTGTATATGTCTAATTGGATAGCCTAGGTGTTCACCTGTGCTCTGATTCAGTTTGTTGAACCTAAAAAAAATGTGACTCTGTCCAAGGAAGGTCATCCTTCTTGAAACATTCTTGAAGTATTATTTTGACTTAGATATTGGCTAATAATTTAGGAACTATTGCCTAAGAATAGAAGGGAACTATACAGACATTAATATGATGTTATTAGGTTCATAAGAGAATATAAAACTATGTTACAGCAATCAGCTTCTCAGCTCGGATAACTAATTGAAATCCCATGTTCGGAGCACAAAATATTTGTATATATCTGAATATATTACAGTAGTTGCTTGGGAAGAAGTCCACTATTTTGATGTCTGCTTGTGGATAGCTGCAACTAAAAACAAAACCTGAATTAAATGAACTATTGCCAGTTTTTATATAGTATTTTTGAAGTATCGGAATACAAATCAAATCACTTCAGAAAATTAACTGTTACCAGAAGTAGGCAATATGGAACATTACTCAAAAAATACCAGTGGTGTCCATAGCAAATGACAAAATAGTGATACCAAAATAGGGACAGAAGCTTATTGACAATCATGCAAATACTGTAATTACATATTTGGGTCAGGATATCTCCTTCAACTATGTAAACCCTGGTATTTGCATGAGGATATCATCATGTATGTGTCATCATTTGCCTCCCCACTTGGATGACCATAGAAATACCACTCCAAATGGGTAATATACATTGCAACCTGTTAGCCATTACCCATACACAGAACCAATACAATTTGATGACAATTTATATGGCTTTCTGATTCTATCACCTAAGTAAAATTGAAGTATCCTCCTCATATCTACAGAAGACTACCCTGCATAGAATTATAATCTGCTATGTTTACCTGAATTAACAGACTGAAATTGCACCCTTATATCCAAGGCAGAGACGTTAAATGACCTGGATTCATCAGTCAAGCGATCAATTAAGTTCCAGATCAAGTTTTATTATATGTTATTCATTTTTCTCTCTTGCCTTTTCACATCATTTTAAACAAGTCTAATGCAACCTTCCTTCTTTGGGAAAGAAAAAGGAGTTGGAGGCATCTCCTGATTTGGATGAAGACTTGGTTTTAATTTGGTAGGAAAGAGCAGCATCTGCCACAAAGTCCTCATTCTCACAATCTGAATTTTCAGAATTCTTTTTCACATTATCTTATTTCATTTATTTATTTTAGAAAATTTATATTGCTGCCTACTCGCCTATGTTGACTCAAAGCGGCTTACACAATATAAAAACATCATATAAAAATAAGAATAATAAAAGAAAATAACAAAATGATTAAAAATAATAAAATAATAGCCCTCATCCACCCATCCCAGTGACAGCACATATTTATACAAGCTATTTAATGGGATCCACCCCTCTCTGGCTTCCCCAGGCCTGCTGGCAGAACCAGATCTTCAGCACCTTTCAGAAGAGCATTAGAATGGGGGCCATTCTAACCTTTGGGGGAATGATGTTCCTAAGAAAGGAAGCCACCACAGAGAAGGTCCTTCTTCTGGGTCCCATCAGATTTATCTCCCTAGATGATGGGACCTACATCATTCCTTGCCTTCTTTGGGAATAATTGCAGAGACCTGCTCCCACAGGATGTCCCATAGAGCACACGAAACAATGAAAGCGCATGGGATGTGGAAAACAGGATAAATGACTCATAAAAGTAACTGGCCATAGCCAGCTCTGGCCCTAAGTGATAACATTGTATGCTAATGAGTGTAATAAGAATAAAAGGGGGTTTCGGAATCTGTTCTGAGCTCTCATCCTGAGATACCTTGCCTGCGTGTCTTATTCCTCATGAGAGACCACCACAGCCTTCCCGTTCTAATGGGTGGAGTCAGTGGTGTGTTTCAAAAAGTTTTAGAACCTCTTCTGTAGGTGTGGCCTGCTTTGTGGGAGTAGCTTGCTGCCATGTGACTGGGTGGAAGTGGCTTGCTGGCCATGTGACTGGGTGGGCATGGCCAACTTGTAAAATGTGGTGAAACTCACTTAACAACACTCTTGCTTAGCAACCAAAATGTTGGCTCAGAAACTCTGGCATTTGAAGCATGCAAGTCTTAAAGCTGTCAAGTTACAAACCCTTGCACCCCTAAACCTTTAGGAAAAAACCCCAGGGGTGTTCAAACTTGACAGCTTTAAGACTTTTGGACTTCAGCTCCCAGAATTCCTCCTCTCGCTCTTCATCTTGGTGATATGCGGACGGACGGGAGGAGGGAGCTGGAACCGGTTCTAAACGGCACTATAGATTTGTGGAACCTCTTCTATAGAAGAGGTTAGAACTGGCAGGAACCTACCCCTGGGTGGGGTAGATGTAATCAGCAAGAGATGGTCCT
This sequence comes from Thamnophis elegans, assembly GCF_009769535.1. NCBI lineage: Eukaryota > Metazoa > Chordata > Lepidosauria > Squamata > Natricidae > Thamnophis > Thamnophis elegans. Next base: position 32,704,379 of record NC_045544.1, on the reverse strand, counting down.
TCAGATAACCTGGACCCACGCCATGAAGGGCTTTAAAGATGACAACCAACACCTTGAATTGTATCTGGAAGCAAATTGGCAATCAATGCAGCTCCCACAGGAGAGATGATACATGTGCACACTGAAGTCTGCACAGAACCATGAGAGCCATTGCATTTTGCACCAACTGGAGCTTCCGGATGCTTTTCAAGGACAGCCCCATGTAAAACATGTTGCAGTGGTGGGTTGCTAACCCATTTACTACTGGTTTGCATGCGCAGAAGCTAATTGGGCAATGAAAGCCTGACAGATGCTGATCCAGGAACAGTTTTCAACTACATTCCTAAGCCTTCATCAAGCACGTCTTGATGATATTTTCTCTTCCCTAGCTACAGCCACCGCATTGACTGACTTTACATTCTTTCATTGTCAGGATGTAGCTTGACTGCAAATGCTTTAAGACATGTTTGTAGATGCAGAGCTGTTCCAGCAAAGATCCATCAAAAATAATCTTGGGAGCAATTTCCTAAGCTGCTATTATTTCTGTTTGTAAATCTTCTTCCAATATTTTTGAGACACTTTTCTTTTTTCTAAATATAGCGTTCCCCTTACTGTTACATTTGTCCTCCTGAAATAGAACTTGCTTCCTGAAAGTAATATTCAGTGAAGGGTTTAGTGTGCACGTGTTTTATAGCTGCAATAGAAACATACTTGCCTTTGAGCCGATCATCATTTTTCTGAGATATTTGCCACAATCAAGAAAGCCCAAGAGGGGAAAAATGCAATTACAGAGCATATCGCTTCCTAAAGCAGGCCTTTTCTTCAAATTGCAACAGAGTAAAAAAGAATTCTGGGAATCTTGGTGTGTTTGTTATTATTTCCTTCATGGGGAAGAAACGATTGTAGTGCTGTTGTAAGATAACTAATAAAAGCAATAGGGGGAAATGGGAATGTAAAATCTTTCCACATTTGTACAGACAAGGGATCCCCAAACTTGGCAACTTTAAGACTTGTGGACTTCAACTCCCAGAATTCTCCAGCCAGCCAAGTTTGAAGACCTCTGGTAGAAATATTTCCACACCTTCTCCAAAGTAGAAATATTATTGCAATTGTTTGAAACAAATTACTTATATCTGAATTATCAACATGTGTTCACAGTATATTTTATGAAAAATGGTTATTTTAGAATACAAAGAGTAACCATATCTCACTATCCTGCATAAGCTTGAACATCCATTTGCCATTTCCCCCCAAGATGATGTTCATCCATTGTGTTCAAAGAGGACCTTGACATCTAACAGGTTGTGAGCTGTCCACAATGTGTCCGCAGGTGGCTGGTAAGACCTATAAGCGCACAAAATGTTCTGCCACATGTCGGGCAGAAATGTGTGGGCACCATTGTTGCTGCATTTGCAGTTCTGGCTTTGCGGAGTGCTCGCTTCTCTTGTGCTGTGGTTGTTCTTCTGTCCTCAAATGTCTGGTAGCCTTGGTGGATCAGCATGCACCATGTGGATTGATCTTGTACCAGGGGAGATGGTGTCAATATCCAGAGACTTGAAGGAGGCTTTCAATATGTCTTTGTATCACTTCCTTTGTCTCCCATGTTTTCCTTGAGACAGTTCACCATAGAGGAGCTGTTTGGAGCTGTGATGGTCTGGCATCCTTACAACATGGCCTGCCCAATGTGTCTTGGCTTTCATCAGCAGAGTGTAGACTGATGGCAGGCCTGCTCTGGAGAGGAGTTCTGGATCTGGCAACTTGTCCTGCAACCGGATCCTCAGAAGTCTGCAGAGGCAGGTCGGGTGGAAGTGGTTCAGTTTCCTTAGCGTAACCTCTGTATACAGTCCACGTCTCAGTGGCATACATCAGGGTAGTTAGCACCACAGCTCAGTAGACTTTGAGCTTTGTAGCAAGGCTTATTCCACAGCGGTCCCCCACGTTGGTCGCAGAGTTTGCCTTGACAACTCTGCAGTTGACCTCAATGTCAATTGTCACTGCACGGGAGAGGGTGCTGCCATTTTCCCCTAAGATAAACCACAGATAAGAGGTAAAAACATAGAAGAGGTCATGTTTCCAGAATATTACCAAAAAAAAGCAAATGTGGGTTATTTGTATATGAACTGTTTCATATACATATTCACATCTAAAATACATATTCTCAGATGTGAATGAGAAATATTAAAGTGTAGAGGTGTGATTACTATCCTGGAATAGGTGGTGAAATTTAATCTAATGATGGGCCTCTGTACTGACCTCCCTGACCCATATGCCATGTTGTGATAACAAGTTAGGAAAAGTTCTAAGTAGTCAACAATCTAGTAATAAAGAAGCCAATTCTACCAGCTAATTAGAAACCTATGAAAGTTACCCTAATGAAGAAGAAAAAGATCCTTAACCAATATGAACCAAACATTATTCCTAATTCCCTTAAATAGCAACCAGTGAATAAATTAAAAATGACTTGAGGTGAACCTGATACTAAATATTGTTTTGAAATCTTTTGATGACATCAATCCTCAGACTTTTGCATGACCTCCATTATTGCAAGACTGTTTTCTTGCAAGACTAGAGAGTGTAAAGTTGCCTTTTCATTCTTCCACAATTCTTCCACCTTCACAATAGTGGATCCTGGAGACTAGAGGGTTCATTTCCATTAAACTGTAACAGGAAACCTATTATGGGATCATTTAAAAGGGATGCATCAAATTTTCCCAATTCCACTTAATTTATGGACCATGAGTTGTACAAATATGAACACTATTTATAATTTTAGCTACAGCACTCATTCAAGGTTGGAGCCACACATGATATGTTAAGAAAATTCAGATGTGTGTTTTAATAGCATCGGCAGGTGAAGAAAAGCCGTTTACATTTTTAAACTCCAGAACTGGGAGAAACACCATATAAGTTTTAAATGCATTTCTTGTACATAAATAACCTTTAAAGTCAACAGGACAATGCAAATAATGGAGGGGAAATTATAGAAACAGTGGCAAAGGGAACATCTTGAAGGACTTTAATGGTTGGGAAATTGAGCTATTAGCAACAATTAAGGGCAGTGCTCCAAATAGACACAATAGTTCATGGTCCTTATTGAGTTACAGACCTTTAACAAGCCTTGAAAAGTGTAAATAAGAAGAAATTCAAGTAATTTTTTTCTCCTAGTCAGGTAAAGTCGATCTTAATTGAGTGCCATCTGAAAGACTTAATTTCTAAACTATCTCCTAAGTGGCAAGGAAGGATCCAATAATGTTGAGGATGTGTTAAAGTAACCATGGGAAAGGAAGGAGGAAAATTCAAAGATAGAGGAATAAGGCAGAAGAATAACACAGAGGTAAGTTTGTTCTTCTCTAAAATCCAAATAAATATAGCAATGCAAGTAGCACAGCAATGGGAAAAAAGATAAAACAAGGGAAAGTGAAGCTTTCCTTCTTAAAGCTACAATAGCAAGAATAAAATCTAACTGCTTTAAATGTAATTTAAATTCTGCTAAATGTAACTGCTTTAAAAAGCAGAAATATAACTTTTCTACAGCACTTGCCTCATTTATAGAGTAGAAGGTGTTTCAAATACTTCTCTAGATGTTTTGTTTCTTCAAAAAAATTATGTTTCCATATGCTGCTGAGCACAATCAAATGGGTAACCCTATCCATTTTAATTGTGAGATGCCAGTAGACAAAGCCAAGGAATTTTCTAATATAAACAAAAAGATATAAAGGAATTCTAGATAGTGTCTTCCCATAAGATGATATTATAGCATTGACTAGTGAATGAACCAAAGGCCAAGAAGAGGCCAGGCTACATAGGAGCGGGAAAGGATTTTCTTTCTTCATCAAGAGATTATGGTTTGAGCCTAAAATGAAAAATGAAACAGAGGAAAGACTGCTGATTTATCCATTACAAGAAATGCATAAACTTTATCATGTCTTATTGTGTGTGTGTCTTATAATTGCCCTTTTGAAACAATAGATATTGTCCTGCACTGGTTCCCTATTACCTTTATACAGCCACTGAACTTTGGAAGACTTCTGCATCATGCACAGAAGGTATTTTGGTGTTCTCTGAACAATTCTATTTACAAGCTGGTTGATTCCTCTATCACACGGGTGTCCAACTCGTCACATCACATTGCCATCACGTGATGTTTCGTGATGTTTTTCCCATTCACAGAGCTGGGGTGAGCGTGGCCTGTGCATGATGCATCCAGCCCATGGGCCACGAGTTTGACAGCCCTGCTGTATCACTATATCACTAAAGTAATGGATATTCACCATATCTGATTCCTCAATTCTTCCTTCTAGCACTAACAATAGCCCTTAGACTTACATACCACTTCACAGTGCTTTACAGCCCTCTCTAAGAGATTTACAGAGTCAGCATATTGCCCCCAACAATCTGGGTCCTCATTTTACCCACTTCAGAAGGATGGAAGGCTGAATCAACCTTGAGCCATTCAGAATCAAACTCCTGGAGTGAACAGTGAGTTAGTATGCAGTGTTGCATTCTAACCACTGTGGCACCATCAGTCTATTCAATTCCTACAATTCCTGTTGGTGATTTTCTCTTTTAAGATTTTCCTGTTCAAAATGACAACTTCTGGTTTGCCATCTAATCCAGATACAGAGTAACCAAGGTGGAGAGAAGTTTAAATCTCAAGGAAAGGAGTGGAAGGATACAATACCCAGTGATTGTGGAGGGTCTTTTGTTATTTATGTTATTTTTATTGTATTGATCAAATTTTGAAACTGAGAAAAAAGAGAATGCAGTATTTTCTCTTCATTGCATTTTTACTGGATCTGAAGTTCTCCTCTACCTGTCTTTCTGAGGACTAGCAGAAATTCTGCAAGGCAGACCATCAGATTGGTAGATGGGCCTAGCTATATCCAATATTATTAACTTGGAATGAGGCTATCTATCCTCCATTCCACCTAAGTGCAGTGTACTGAACTACACTGGGTGTCTGGGTGTTAGCAGAGAATGGAATACAGATTGTCAGGATAAAATCATTTGTGTTCCATGGGCCATTAGGGCCTGAGCCAGTCTATTCTACATAACAAAGATCTACCTCCTTCAGGCAGAGCCATAGTAGGAATTGCCCAAAGCCCTCTACCTATCTCACCACATGGCACCTGGGAAGATTACATCATATAGCAAGGCTCAACCATGCCTGGGGCTCTGGACAGCCTACAGAGTGGCCCCATGGCAGTCTGACAACCAATCAGAATACAAGCTCAAATTCAAAAGCCCAGAGAGGGCATAAAACCCAGACACTCTCAGTATCTCTTCCCTTTTTCCCCCCTCAAACCACGTGGTCCTGTCCATCATCAATAAACTTTCTTTCAAGCAACTTCCATGAATCCAGTGTCTTTTTCCACACTTGGAACTGAACCCAGATGGACATTTCTTCCAACAGATCTTTCCTAGATGCATCTGATTCATTAGAAAAGGAATGCTGAACTGAACAGGACCAGGAAGCTTGCTCTAATGTTCTTAAGGAAATGGCCAAAGAAATTGGACTGATTTTCTTCTGACTGTATCTTCCCCAAAGTATAATTTCAAATATGGTAGTAAGTTTTGTTTTTCTATAGATATCATTTTTCTTCAACACCTGAGTTAAAGATCAAAGCAAAGCTACTTTATCAGAGTCTCGATTCACAAGGCTGCTTGCTTGAAATCAAGGAGAAAGACTTGGGAGATGGCAGGCACCAAGGCAGAGGGAGTCCTAGGTAAATACTGCCATTTTTAATGGAAATACTACCACTCTGCTAAAAGCCTTGGAAACTAGAGAATGCTTTAAAATGATGTCATGATCTAAGGGTTTTAGTCTAGAAATAGAGAGGCCGTTCCTAGTCAATTACTTGGGAGAATTTTATACACTACCAGCCTTGTTTCAGCCACTTCACAAAGCATCTCTTGAAAAGGAAAACAAGTTGCTCTTTGTAAATAAAAGTTCATGCAATCGCATAATGAAGCCATTTTCTAAATCGGTACTGAATGAATTTTTTTTTCAGCGAACAGATTTGATGAGAAGAAATGGGAAGAAAGGAGAATCTAATAAAGAGTGCTAAGATGCCCATTTTCTAGCAAAGATCCTTCCTCTAGGACTTCTGGGGTACCTGATTTCATCTTGAAGTTTCAAATGACAAAAAGAAAATCATATCTCCCTATCATCCCTCTGGCTGTGGGTCTACCAGCCTACCCAATTCTCCATGCCTGTGATACTTTGAAAGTTATCCTGTAAGTTAGCTATCATCAGCAAGGTCTTATTAAGTCTCGAGTAGGGGATGTAAGAGGAAGCGTGGGGAGGTCTGACTTGAATGCTGCGTGGGTGGCTCTCAAGCTGGAAGGGGAAAGGGGAATGACGATCCTGAAAAAGTTGGCGGAAGGCAGAGTTTTGAATCCAGACTCAGCCTGTATCCTGACTGAGGGGAGATAAGGTGGCAGTGCAGCTCGGGCTGCTTTCCTGGAATACAATCTGCATTTTGACACTCTCTGCTAAGCACTGCCCATCTGTATGTTATTCAGCCAGAGCCTCCAGGGAGAAAGAGGAACTCCAGACTCCGACAGCCAGTGAGAAAGAAAGCAAAAGGCACTCTTCTGAGAAGGAATTGTTGCAAATTGACTTAGAAGTCCCACATCTGGAAGCTGATACTTAAAATAACCGAGGCGCCACTCAACCAAGTGGGCCGGGAGGCAATTAAAGCAGAAGCAAAAAAAGCAAGAAGCTGAAATATCTCTGCTGAATGTGAGGGGAGGAGATGGCTTTGATCTTGGCCTGGACCCTGCTTTTTCCTATATTTTCCTTTCTGGGATGTTTCTCCTTATGCTCAGCTTCAGCGGAGGACAACGCTTTTCATTTTGACACTGAAGAGAGCTCAGCCCATGGTAGCCAAGACAATAGCCTTCTCAGAGGGCAGCAGCAAGCTGTAGATTTTGCAAGCTGGTCGCATTTTGCTGAGGTACAGTCACTCTCCTGTCTGTTGACCTTTCTCCTCCTTTGTATGCTTTCTCTCATATTTGTATAAGATTTCAAACAGATAATACAAATGCCCTCCACTTGAAAGCAGAAGTGTGGGACTAGGAAGACTGTAAAGGCTTTTTAAATGCTGCTGGAAAAGATTCCCTTTCAAATTCCAAAGTGCATCTCCTGGTGCAGTACTACAAATTCAAGTTAGCTTACTTGGCTTTTCATGAAAAAAACAATAACTTGGCCTACCAAAGAGTTTCAAGTAAACTAACTTATAGTACCACCTTCCCTTTGAAAGAAATGTTTGTACTTGTGTTGAGATTTTAAGGCCTCTGGAATTTGAGGAAGATTTGAGGAAAGAGTAATTGGTTTGTCAGGAAAGAGAAAAATAGGTTAAATAACAAAATCTGGTGATTTCACTGTGTTTGACATGAAGAATTGGTCTAGTTGCATGAATATACAGTTCATCCCATTCATTTCGGTGTGAAAACACAGCCCCATGATCCTACACTAATTTGTGAGTCAATGGACATTTAAAATTTATTATACCGCTTAATTGGGAAATATGTATTCTTATGAGAAAATATCTGTTTTCCTTGTTTTAACTTGGGCATTTGATGATTGCCATAATAATCTTGTTTTCCCCAGACAAAACCTTTATTACGGTTGGTATCACCATGTGATTAACCTTCCAAAATTCCCTTAGAAACAAGAGTTCCAGTTTTGTACATAGAATACTCCTCAATGCCCCAATTTTACACTATGGTATAAAAGAAAGGACTTTGCACATGAAAAGGATGTGAGTACAGGAATGCATGCTCCTTAAATACAAATTAAGAACACCAATGAAAATAAAGCTTTGTATTAAGGTTCTATGATTGTATCACATGGGTCTATTCTCCCAGTTTGGAAGTATAATGTCTGAAGTAGTTATAGGTCCTACTGAGTAGAATTCAAAACTGTAGTATGGTACAGAACCTTAGCCTATAGACTTTTTGTTACATCTAGAGGAATGTGTGCAACCTCATCAAAACTTCACTTGCTTGTTTGGAAGTTATTGCCACAGAGTTCAGGACTTATGTCATAACATTTGTGTTCTAAGTAAAAGACTGTAACACTCAAGCTTTAGAAAATAAATTCCTGAAGACCATCTGCCACTGAATGTTCTTCTACCTATAAGAAAATAAAGACAGTAGTGTATTTTAATATATTTACTCAAGATGTAAAATATATGAGATAATGATAATGCAGTAGGTTTTATTTCTATCTTGAATACTTGTCATTGATTGGTTTTGGTTTAAGTATAATTTACAGCTCAGGTGGGAGGGGGAAACACAACTTGACTTGGGTGGGAGAAACTATATCCTGTAAAAGTGATATTATGTAGGAGGAAAATTAAGACAGAGAGGTCATGGGAAAGAAGAGATTTTTGGACAATAACCTAGAAAGTGTGCAGAGCTTAGCCCAGAATGAGTTCCCAGGATTGAAGCATTGCTTCATTAAGTAGTACTACTAAATTTAACCAATAAATGTGTAGCAGATTTTAAAGTGAACATTCTGGTTTGCAGCTCAACTTTTAGTGAACCAGTATTTAGCAAATAGAGAATTTATAAAAAATATATTGTTGTTGTCGTCGTTGTCGTTGTAGTATTCTTCCACAGTTTGAATGAATAAGAAATTCTTGTGAAATCCTCAATACTCATGTTCAGGGGGAAAAAAACAGACAAGTAATTGGAACTCCTACTTTTAAGACACTATTAAATTTAAGCATTGCTATAAGTATCACTCCCACCCCATCCCCAATGCTGGATGCAAATTTCATACGTTTGTTAGTATTTGCCAATAGCTATTGAAAGTTGGATACCTTATTCTTTATTGAGTAAAGTATCTGCATTGGATTAATGGTGTTTGCAATATATACCACAATAGCTCAAAGTTATGCCTTATCATTAAAAAGTATATTTATTTATTCATTTTCATTCTGCCTTTCTGCTCTGGCAAGCATTAATAAAAGAATACTCATAAGAGAATATATGGGACAATCAAAGGCCAAAACGTATGTTTAACTTCTTTCTCCCAGGATCACTAGATTTACTGCTTGATGGGCTGGGTGAGGTAGAACTAGAAAGACCTGAACATCTTAGCTCACAAACATCCCCTAAATGGATGCATAAGATTAATCTGGGTTTCCCAACCCTGCACATTTTTACATTGGGTTAGGCTACACCACAAATGTTTACTTTTAAGGAACTGCAGCCAAGCAAATATTTTTCTGCCAACATCAGGCATTGCTTTAGTTGGAAATTAAATCTGGGTCAAGTTAATATCCACAGCTCTGTTCAGCATAGGCAAGCCCTTAATATTATACATAAGGAAGAATAAAGATGCAGTCTAAGCAGAAGGAATTATTGTTTCAATAGGGAATTTTAAGCATACATGTTTCTCCAGGAAATTCAGTGGGAATTTGGTTCTAATATGTGTTTCTAATTATTATTAACTATATACAATACATGATCCTATTGACGTTTAACATATATAGTAATGTCTTCACAAAGCATACTGGGCGCAGAAACATTTCTCCAGTTACTAATTGGATTTTTAGATTATTATTGTTTTCTTATTTACGTGCCTTTAAGTCAGTCTTGACTCATGGCAATTACACGAAGAAATCTCTGAAGTTTTCTGTTACCTTTTTAGAAATATCTTGCCATTGCCTTCTTTCTCAGGCTAATAGGGAATGACTGGCGCTGCTGGCTTTTTACCTAAGGGAGAATTAGAACTCACTGTCTTTTGAGTTCCAGCCCAATGCTCTCCATTTGAATTTATAGTACAAATTTTATTCGAGACTTTGGTTGAATGACTTAGAAAGCATTATGATGCACAGCTGATGTATATCCTTAACAATTATTAGCCCCAATGCAAGGCAATTGTCAATTGCAGAATGACAGGACATTTGGGAGTCCTCCTGAACTGATAACTCCTGCTCAAAGGGAAGATGGCAACTTTGATCAAGCGGGGATTTGCACAGCTCCATCTTTGCACCAGTACAAGAGTTGTATGGCTTCGTAGATAAAGAAGCCTTTCAAACAGGCACTTCTGCCCTAGTTACTTTGATGCTTGATACTTGCAATGTGCTCTACATGGGGCTGCCCTTGAAAACTAACCTGAAGCTTCAACTGGTCTAGAAAAGTGGTCCAGAAAACAGTACACAGGGATGATGCCCCCCTAATATTTCTGCTCTGCAAGCTGCGCTGGTTGTTAGTTTTCTTCTGGATGCAATTCAAAGTTCTAGTTATTACCTATAAAGCCCTACATTGCATAGAGCCAGGTTACTCGAGGGACTGACTGTTTCCCAAGGTTTCTGCCTGTTGTAGAGCCTGTTCTTTAGAATTAGACTCCATGTGGCCCTAACCCTCAATAGCATTTAGTAAAGCTTGAAGACTTGGTTATTCTTGCAGGCCTTGGATTAAGATGGGTCCGTTGTTGGATGATCTTTCTTATTTTTCTTTATGTCTGTATATAGATATCCCATCTAGTTTTGATTTGTGTTGAATTTTTTATGGTAATATATTATGAGCTACTCAGAGCTATTTATTTAGCATATTTCTGTAGTTTTATTCCTTAGTTTCATTATCTGATTGGTTCTGGATAATTTCCTCTGGATTATCCCTTGGCCCTGACTTGCTCCCTTTCATCCTTGTTCTTCATCCCTAATAACCTGGTAAAACTATTGCATGAGTTAGCATCAATAGGTAAATAAAGCTTATCCTACACCTTCATGAACTTTATATAATTAGTTTACCAATAGATTATCCAATGATGATGATGATGTTATCCATTCAGCTGTGTCCATCTCTTGGTGATTCTTTGAGCCAAGACTCTTCACATCTTCCAATTTTGCACTACTTCTTTGAATGTCTATGGCGATTCTCAGTCATCCAGGCCTAGGTTGTCCCAAAGATGCTTTTTGAAAGCCAACTAGACTTTCTGGTTGGTTGGTTGGTTGGTTGGTTGGTTGGTTGGTTGGTTGGTTTTTTAAGTTGTTTCACTTCTCAAACAAGAAGCTTCTTCAGCTCTGACTGGATAATGGGGAATGGAAGGATTTATACTCCTTGCAGACAGCTGTTCATTTGCATTCTTTTAGTGGATCGTTAAGGTCACCTGAAGGTTTATCTGTGTCATCAGGGTCACCTGAATGGTGCAAATTGGTGTGGAGCCTTCTTGGAACTGCTGAAAGGACTGTGTTGGAGATTTGGAGATAGATGATAGCAATAGCACTTAGCACTTAGCACTTAGACTTATATATCACTTCAAAGTGCTTTTACAGCCCTCTCTAAGCAGTTTACAAAATCAGCCTATTGCCCCCAACAATCTGGATCCTCATTTTACCAACCTCAGAAGGATGGGAGGCTGAGTCAACCTTGAGCTTGGTGAGATTCGATCTGCCAAGCTGCTGGCAGCTGGTGATCAGCAGAAGTAGCCTGCAGTACTGCACTCTAACCACTGCACCACCGCAGCTGTGGGATGTCATATCCCACCCGCTCTGTTGAGACAGAGCTGTTCAATTTTGCCATAGATGGCCTCCTTAATCCGTCTTTCAAACCAGTGATCCTCTCTGTCCAAAATATGGACTTTGTTGTCTTCACGACATGTAAAGCTGGCCACACCCTCCCTGGCCCCCCAAGGTCAAACACAACCTTGATGCTGCCCTCAATGAAATCAAGTTTGACACCTCTGGTATATATCTATTCATCTATGCTATCTTCATATTCCAACCTTACTATCCCAACACCCAGGAGGAAAAAATAGTTCTTTGTGGCTATCTAGAAGGTTGAGAGAATGGGGACCTGTCAGAACTCAAGAAGAAGGTGATCCACTGGAGAAGGGCTACTACAGGAAAACCATGTTTTTTATGTCCCACTAAAGGCAACATTTAAATGAAGGGAACTGGATTATGTCTGTTCAATCCAATTTGATGAAATTTGCAGAAATTCTCAGGGAGGAGGAGTCCCAAAATAACCTGCCATTGTACCATGTAGAATTTAAAGGAGAGGTACCTTGAATATACTCAGAAAGAAACTGGAAACCAGTGCAGCTTGCACAACAATGGTGTTACATTGACAAACTGAGAGATGCCCAGTATTGCAGCAAGCTGGTACATTCTGGATCTGTGGGCTTCAAAGTCAGTCCCAATAGAGCATATTGCAATAATCCAACCAAGAAGTAACCAAGGGATTAGTGACTATAAACAAAGATTCCTGGTCCAGCAATTAGCACCTGAGAGCTGTCTGTAGAAAACACACACACACACAAACTTCAGCCACAGCTGCTGTCTGCGCCTTGAACAAGTGCCACAAGTCTCCTCTTGTGCACCAACTCTGTCCTCTTGTGCTGGCGAACTGGGTGGACCGGGATCAAAGGGAAGTAGTAAGAAAATGTTTGCTAGTGGAGGCAGCAGGGAGAACTCTTACTTGTATAGACTATCTTCTACATACATTTATCCCCCTGCATTCAGGGCAGTTCATAGCAGTGGTGGGATTCAACCAGTTCACACCTATCTGGGAGAACCGGTTGTTAACTTTCTAAGAAGTTCGGAGAACCGGTTGTTGGAAGAAATCTTTTGTTTTTTCCCACTTTACAAGGCTAATCCTGTAAGGAAGGAAGGAAACATTCTGGTGTTGTTTCTAGCCTAATCTTTATTGCCCTGCATACAGAAACTGTCTCTCCGGTTAACCCTTATTACATTGTAAGAGCTAAGGCAAAGCGCCCATTGACATGAGTGACGTTGAGTTGACCATACCCAATCAGTCACATGACCATCGAGCCATGCTTACCCAGCTGGTCATTAAGGCAGAGAACTGGTTGTTAAATTATTTGAATCCCACCATTGGTTCATAGGTAGGTGTTGTTCTCAAAGGGTAGGGCTGAGGATAAGTACAAAGTGGCACCCACCATCTCCTTGGCTGCATTGGGTTTTGAAATGCAGCAAATGCATTGTCACTTGTTTTTACACCAATTTAATTTTTTTAATGAATTTGGAGACAGATATTCACACTCATTTCTATTTTGCCTTCACTTGGTCCAATCTACTAGACATTTTATAAATGTAATCCTGAGAGAGTGTGGCCTATCTTCCAAAATGTTATGCTCTTTTGATGGCAAAGCTAGTTACTAAAAAGAGGGGAAAAGATAAACTTCTATGCGTAAATGAAAGATAAATTAAATCCAGTATAACAGAAGGGAAACCAGACAAAAGCAGCTAAACGGAATGGTAAAATTACATGAATGTGTTTAAATATAAATCAAACAAATAAATCAAATAAATATTTTATTTATCAATATTAGATATAATCACTTTTTTAAAAAATTATAGTTTATAAATGTTAAATATAATTCTAAATAGATATATTGTTTTTCTTATAGGGCAAAACTACTTTTTTTAATAAGAATCAGTTTTTAGGCTCGGAAATCAGAATAAGCCTCCCAATTATGTTCTTGATTTATTTCCTAGTTCAAATCCTCTTCCCCTCCTAAATAGACATTGACCATTAGTCAGGCTCAGTGGTGCCAGATCTCAGAAAAATTGGTTTTATGAGAACCACACAATCAGTTCACAGAATGTTCCAAGCTGAATTAAGCATCTGAAAAAAAGCAACAATGAAACATGATAGAATGAGGAAGCATGCTGAAACATACTGTATATACTGGCTGTTATGACATTGAATCCTGCCACACAAAATATTCTGCAGAAGTTTTCCTACAAATTCTTTGGATGTAGACAACCTACAGTGGAAATGTGATTAGTCTGAAACGTGAGATGCTAGAAGTAATATATATATTTCCCTTTGCTCGCTTTTATTGGTTTTTTGATTGTGCTGAAACAGCAGCCTTGTTCTGTATGGCAAAGGCTTGCAAAGAAGTTAAATATTAAGAAACCTGCTACTTAATGTTCATCAATTTTATATGTTGCCACATATATTGTGTGTCTTTTCAGTGTGGGACTTGTTAATTAAAAGTAAATAGTGAAGGAAATATGCTTTATGAAAAGAAAAGCTATAAAACTGAGCAAATCTGAAAGATAATAAAAATCAGTATGTGGGAAGGGTGAAACGTATGGAAGTGAATGAATGAGCTGTTCTGCTACTACTAATTTGCTGTATATAATTCAAGCAAAAGTACCCATGACCTTTTGCAGGGCCTCTATTTCTCACGAGGTGAAGCCAAAGTGGGAATTCACTGTCTGGGCCTTAAGAGAAGGTGGTTTTGCTTCTCACACTTCTACACAGACCATTGCTGATCAGTTCAAAATGGTCATTTTGAAGACACCACTTGTAGCTCACTCACAGGACTCAAGAGTGTCATTGCAAATTCTAGATTGCAAAGCTGATCATAGGCAGCACTTCAGATATGAGCCAAAAAACAGGAACCAAGATTTGCTTCAGGAGCACAGGATTAAATAGGTTAGGGAAAGCAAGAACTGAAGAACAAGGAAAAGGGGTGTCCAGATTTTGGCATTGGCCTGAACTCATGGAATGAATCAAAAGAAACTAGAGAGCATAACATTCAAGAAGTCCAAGTTGCTCAGCTACAACAGGAAATTCTATTATTTTCCTTCCTCATTAGATAAAATGGATTCTGATTTTGGACTTGAAAGGGAGAGAAAGCTTTTTAAGGTAGGTGAGTATGATACAAGGGATATTATTAAGGGATCATTACAGAGAAGAATTAGATGCTGGAAGATTACCTCAGTTGAATGGCATAACTTCTCATTTAATTCCCAGGGCTCTTCTGCACAATAGCAATAAACTGGAGTTATAGAGTGTAGGATATGGCTAAAAGGGGCACTCATAAAGTGCTTGCCAGACTTCTAACACTGCTCTATCTCAGCAGTGAACTAGAATAATTTCAATCCTAACTCAATTTATGCCCTAGATCAGGCGTGTCCAACCTTGGGAACTTTAAGATTTGTGAACTTCAACTTCCAGAATTCCCCAGACAGCCATAAGAGTTCTGGAAGTTGAAGTCCACAGGGCTTGAAGTTTCCAGAGTTGGACACCCCTGCCTTAGATATTTTCCCCTATGCCTATTAAGTAATCTGCAGAGCTTTTCAGGAAATTCTCTCAGCTTGGTGGTCTGAATTGAAATAACACACAAGCTTTGCTTGTATTTCTGCCTTTGCTTTTTCAATGCTGTGGAGTTGTTTTTCCTGCTGTCTAAAAAGCTTTCACTTTCACGGTTCTTTAAACAGTGTTTTCTTAGCCTACCAGCTCACTCTCTAGGAGATGTGTTTCTCATTCTCAAGAGATTCCAGTTGGGTGAGTTTTTTGGAAGTAAAAAACCCACCCAAGACTGTAGTTCATTTCTCCACATATAGTTCTTAATTCTCAACGGGGTATGACGCTTTCTGTCAGTCCCACCATGATTCCATCCTTTGCCTATCTATATCATGTCATTCTGTTTCTATATTATAATTTCCCTTGTTTCTCTTTGGAGAGATGTATATGCTCCAAGGTAGGGGCGGGTCCTGGCAGGCACTACTGCCGGTTTGCTTGTGTGCACACCCCATGTGCGTGCGCACTTGATGTACACTGTGCGCACATGTGCAGTACAATAAAAATTGTTCTGCGCATTGCCAGAAGCAAGAAACAATATGGCAGTGCCATAGACGCCACCTGGAGAGCCAGTTCAGGGGTGTGGCAGGCCTGGGTCACTGCCGGTTCCAGTGACCCAGGCCGCCAAACCACTACCGGTTCGAACCGGTCCAAACCGGTAGGAACTCATCACTGCTCCAAGGTCCAGTACATAAACTCCTTTTGTAACATACTCTATTCCTTCATCTACACAGTAATTCAGCAAGGGGTGGGCAGTCCAGGTTTGGGAGAATCTGTAGCTAACATTATGGCTGGTTCAGAGAACCTCCAAATCCCACCCCTGGCTGGCCCCGCCCACCACACCCCACCCCTGCCACCCCACCACGCCCCTCCCAGGAGTTTCCATGTGACCCATTTTGGATGCGAGGTAAGTGCAGGGCCTGTGTGGAGGCTCAGGGAGGGGGAAAACAGGCCTCCTGGAAGCCCTCCGGAGCTCGGGGCAGGCAGTCCCCCCCCCCCCGCTGTGGTGTAGGAGGCCAACTAGGCCACACCCACCATGGCCACACCCAACCATAAACCAATCAGAGAACGCATTGCTGAAGTTTTTGAAGCCCACCCCTGAATTCAGCCATTGTAGACCAATGGTTGTATATTACAATTGTAGACCAAAGCAAATTAAAAATAAATGAATACTAAAATGCATCAAAATTGAAGCATAATATAACAAATATATAGGAGAACAAATATAAAATTATATTAACACAAAACTCACACTTAGCCCTCATTTATATTTATTGTAACTAGTATACAAAGCCTGGCTACACTATCTGAGATCACTAATTCCAGGTCAATTAATATGAGGTTGCAATGATTATCCTTAGTCCTACTTAAATATTACATTCTGATTGGGGAAATGTATATAGTCTGAATATCTCTATAAAAGAGGCAGTTTAGAGAACATCACCAACAGTTTCAATTTCTCACTCACAATATAGGCCGAGGCATGATTCTTTAAGAATGAAGAAACAAAAGGGCATAACCAGCGTTAAGATCCTTTGGTGTTTGGGTTGTATATTTAATAATGAGCAGCTACAAACCTTTTTTTATGATCCAACTGGGAAAAAGTAAAGCCCTACTAAAATCATTGTGAAAGTCAGTATTTCTGGCACATTGCTTAAAGAATGATTTGGCCTGTTAAAACGCATTCATATCAGGGTCAAAAGGTCAATAATACTTAGTGGTATGGTGAAAGACCATAATACCTAGCGTGATTTCCATAAAGAAGGCTGGAATTTATCTCGAAAAGCCAGAGAATTCAAACTGTGGGTTTGAAAATGAATTTAAGCCAAGAACTAACACACACTATCCTTCATTCCTTACAACATTAACAATTTATGGTCCACTGTGAATTCTCATCCCCATCAGTACAGTTTAAAGGATTCTTCTGCTCATCTTTTTTTTAATAATTTTTTTTAATTTTTAATTTAAAACAAATACAACATTCTTCCTTACATGCTATAGAAAGTGTTGGGCACTATCTAATAAAATTGGGCACTATCTAATAAAATGAAATTCAATGGTGAAAAAGATAAGGTTCTACATTTAGGAAACAAAAACGAAATGCACATGTACAGTATAAGTGGTACCTTGCTCAACAGTAGTAACTGTGAAAGGGATCTTGGAGTCCTAGTGGACAACCATTTAAATATGAGCCAGCAGTGTGCAGCAGCTGCCAAAAAAGCCAACACAATTCTAGGCTGCATAAACAGAGGGATAGAATCAAAATCACGTGAAGTGTTAATACCACTTTATAAGGCCTTGGTAAGGCCACCCTTGGAATATTGCATTCAGTTTTGGTCGCCACGATGTAGAAAAGATGCGGAGACTCTAGAAAGAGTGCAGAGAAGAGCAACAAAGATGATTAGGGGACTGGAGACTAAAACATATGAAGAACGGTTGCAGGAACTAGGTATGTCTAGTTTAATGAAAAGAAGGACTAGGGGAGACGTGAGAGCAGTGTTCCAATATCTCAGGGGTTGCCACAAAGAAGAGGGAGTCAAACTATTCTCCAAGGGACCTGAGGGTAGAACAAGAAGCAATGGGTGGAAACTAATCAAGGAGAGAAGCAACTTAGAACTGAGGAGAAATTTCCTGACCGTTAGAATAATTAATCAGTGGAACAGCTTGCCTCCAAAAGTTGTGAATGCCCCAACACTGGAAGTCTTTAAGAAGATGTTGGATGGCCATTTGTCTGAAACGGTAAAGGGTTTCCTGCCTAGGCAGGGGGTTGGACTAGAAGACCTCCAAAGTCCCTTCCAACTCTGTTATTGTATTATATTGTGTATCAGGTGGTTACAAAAAGACTTTTGTGCATCTCTTCCACAGTCAACAAACATAATTCATATTAACGTAAGTATTTTAATTCAAATATACATGTCACCATCATCATATCTCCATTTTTATTTGACTATAATTGTTTAAGCATCCTTCATCATAAAATATACCAAAATTTAATACATAACCGCCTTTCAATTACTATTTCTAAAATCCTCCACTAACACTAAATCCTTATGTCCTATTCTAGCTAAACATCCATAATATGGCGAGCGATTGTGGGTGCACCTTGCTTCACCCACATAACACCTATCCTCCGCGAGCTGCACTGGCTACCTGTCGATCTCCGGGTGCGCTTCAAGGTGCTACTTGTCACCCATAAAGCCCTACATGGTAGTGGATCTGGGTACTTGAGAGACCGCCTACTGCCAATTACCTCCACGCGACCTATTAGATCTCATCGATTAGGCCTCCTCCGAGTTCCATCTGCCGGTCAATGCCGACTGGCAACTACGCGGAGGAGAGCCTTCTCGGTGGCAGCTCCGACCCTATGGAACGATCTCCCCGTGGAGATTCGTACCCTCACCACCCTCCAGACCTTCCGCACAGCCCTCAGAATCTGGCTATCCTGTCAGGCCTGGGGCTAAGATTGTAACCCGCCCGAATGGTATGAATGTTGTGTTTTTAATTATGTATTGTCTTATATGTTAAAAGTTTGTATCCCCCTCCCCTTTGGGTTGTGAGCCGCCCTGAGTCCCCCCAGGGAAAAGGGCGGCATATAAATAAACTTCTACAATCTACAATCTACAATTTAATAAGAAAGTTTTCTAATCCTCCTTTCCAAATCACTGTTTACATCCAGTTTCCTTTTGTTTTATATATATATATGTGTGTGTGTGTGTGTGTGTGTGTGTGTGTGTGTGTGCGTGCGTACGTACATACATACATATATATATATATATGTATTTGTGCTGATAAATAAATAAAGGGAGATACAAATACAACAAAATGTAACAAAAAGGCAACAATAAAAGTATTGGGTTTCTGCCTGGATGGTCTCTTGTGACGAGCCAAAGGACAGAGAATGGAAGTAGTGATCTTCCTCCCATATTTGGGCATACCAGGGGTTGTAAAAATCATATATATATATATATATATATATATATATATATATATATATATATATATATATATATATATATATATATATATATATATATATATATATTGTTTTTTTTTATTTGTGCTGATAAATAAATAAAGGGAGACTAGTATAGATCTATTTCAAGCTATTTAGCTCTCATGGCTAGCTGATGAGAGCTAACTAGCTTGAAATAGATCTATACTAATCTCCCTTTATTTATTTATCAGCACAAATTAAAAAAAAACCACAAATATAACAAAGGCAACAGTAAAAATATTGGGTTTCTGTCGTGATGGACTCTTGTGACGAGCCGATTGACAGATGATGGAAGCAGTTAGCTTCCTCCCATAATTGGGGCTTACCAGGGGTTGTGACTCTAAATATATATATGTGTGTGTGTGTGTGTGTGTGTGTGTGTGTGTGTGTGTGTATGTATGTATGTATATACATATATATATATACAAACAAACATACATGTGTATGTGTGTTGTTATTCTTATCCCTCCTTTATTTGACTATATCCTGTATATATATATATATATATATATATATATATATATATATATATATTGTTTTTTTTTATTTGTGCTGATAAATAAATAAAGGGAGACTAGTATAGATCTATTTCAAGCTATTTAGCTCTCATGGCTAGCTGATGAGAGCTAACTAGCTTGAAATAGATCTATACTAATCTCCCTTTATTTATTTATCAGCACAAATTAAAAAAAAACCACAAATATAACAAAGGCAACAGTAAAAATATTGGGTTTCTGTCGTGATGGACTCTTGTGACGAGCCGATTGACAGATGATGGAAGCAGTTAGCTTCCTCCCATAATTGGGGCTTACCAGGGGTTGTGACTCTAAATATATATATGTGTGTGTGTGTGTGTGTGTGTGTGTGTGTGTGTGTATGTATGTATATACATATATATATATATACAAACAAACATACATGTGTATGTGTGTTGTTATTCTTATCCCTCCTTTATTTGACTATATCCTGTATCATAACATTTTCCCGCTAATAATCAAAACTTTAATTGTATCTAACAGTTCTTTTTTTTCTTTTTATTATTATTAACCTTTATGTATAATCCACAGGGATTGCTAATCTCCCTTACATGGGTACCATTCAATATTCATATCCAATTATACTCATCATAACACTACACATTGTATACATTAGTAACATTATCAGTTATTTATTTAAGCTATATCTATTGTCAATAAGTTTCACTAAGTTTAACTAGTTTTAAATTATATTCTTCCATCTATCAATCTGTATCTTTCCAATAGCAAAACAGTCTCATATCTTCAATTTCAATTTCAATTTTAATGGATTTGTATGCCGCCCAATCCCGGAGCACTCCAGATGGTTTACATAAAAACAGTTTAAAAGGGAAGATATTAAAAATTTAAAATATTGAAAATCTTCTGCCATTTGTGGTACCAGTCCTCTAATCATCTTCTTGGTCAGCTTTTATAGACTTCTCTTAACAGCTCCTTGCTTATAAGATCTCTCATAAAATCTTGATGCTCTCTTTCTGTTTCCTTGTTCAGCTTATCCTTGATTGTCAGCAGTGTTATCAATGCTTTTGCTAATAGAATTTCTCTCTTTCAATCCATAGATTCTTTAGTTTTTTTCTTCTTCTGTATCTTACCCTCTGGAATAGATTTCCTCTCCATTTAATTCCTCTTTCAGTATTCCATTCTTTCCATTTTCAGAGACAAACAAATCACCATAAATATCAGCAGGTTTAATCTCTTTATATTCATTTTCCACTTCGATTTTTTGAGTTTCAACCACCCCGTTTGCATTTGATAGACATCCTCAATTTCTTCATCATATTTTATTGTTATATGCTCTAAATATCCAAGTTTTTTCTCTATTCTTTCCAGGTACGTGCAGTCAGGGGAGGGAGGGGAGGCAGAGCCTCACCACTGTCATCATGAAAATAAAAAAAATGTAAAAGGAAAAAGGCAAGAGCTGAGGTGAGGCTGAGCTAGTTGCTGCCAGAGTCAGCATGGATGACTCTGCTTAGTGCTTAACTGTTTTAAAAAGCCTCTTAAAAAGTGCTCTCTACAGGAGGCGGCAGGAGAACGACGTGCCTCATCTAGTCTGACGTTTTATGATCACTCGAGCAGAGTTAAGCAAGGGTTAAAAGCCGAAAAATTCCTGAGTAGATGAGTCACATCATTCTCTTGCCTCCTCCTGTAGAGGGTGCTTTTTTAGAGGGTTTTTTAAACAGTTAAGCACTAAGCAGAGTCATCCATGGTGACTCTGGCAGCAACTAGCTCAGCCTCACCTCAGCTCTTGCCTTTTTCCTTTTACATTTTTTTTCTTTTCCTGATGGCAGGCAAGAGCAGAGTTGAAATCCTCTCTGAAACAGCTGGAAAAGGTATGTGTGGGTCGGAGGGAGGGGGAGGAATTCAAACTTCATCCTCCTGGTGCAACTTTGTGTGTGTGTGTGTGTGTGTGTGTGTGTGTGTTTGTGTTTGAGAGAGGGGGAGGGAGCATATTGAGACAGTTCTTTAGTTATGCACTATCTAACACTCTAATACTATGTGTCAGCGTTCCAAGTATCATGTAGAATTAAATCAGAGTCCAAGGCAAAACTATCCTTAAAGTTCCAATTTAATAAAACAGACATCTTAGGCACATCAGTGTTAATCCCAATACTGGAAATGACATCAGAATTCCACCCAGTTAAAAGTTCATGATCTTGTCCCCACACCCACAATCCATCACATGGTCCAATCTTCTTCTTCCACACTGGCATCCACACCCAGCTGCTTCCGATCAGGTGTACTGGTGCAGAGACAAAGGATGACCTTGCCTTCTAGTAAAGAATGAAAACAATACATTCCACAATCTCACTCCTGTCTATTTCCCCCTCCCATCAACTATACTAAAGAAACAGCATAATGAAATAAGAGAAAGTGTGGCAGGCCAAAATTCTAAAAGGAATATAATTGCAGGCCTGACACTATGCCTTTGGGTCTTCTGAAATTTTAATTATCCAATCATAAGCAAAAACAATGTTTTCAGTAGAATGAATTTCCACTTCTATTTACACCTGCCAGCCAAAATTCTGCTAGTGGTATTGCTAACATGAGCTGAGGAGGAAAACCTAAATTTTCTGAATCCTGGTGCAACTGTGTGTGTGTGTGTGTGTGTGTGTGTGTGTGTTTGAGAGGGGAGAGGGAAGGAGAGAGGGAAGAAGGAGGGGAAAGGAGAAGAAAAAGAAAAAAGAAGGAAACTTATTTAGCAAAGGAGTAAAACAAATGCTGAAAGTATCTTTTGCAAACTTGAGAGTTCTATTTTCTTTTGAAATTGTGCAATTCTAACAAACACAGCTGCTCTAGCTTGGAAGGTTAATAAAATTAAAGCATAGATTCACAAAGAATGTTGTTTTCACTTTTCTCTCATTAGAAATATACTTCAAAGGGACATGTGTGTGCTTCCCTTCTTATCACTCTCTGTAGCCAAGCAGTAAAACCTTGTAATGCCAAGTCAAAACAATCAGTTGAGGGGAAAAAAGTGTTCCATTTTCAATACACAACTCCAATCAACAAATCCTCCCAGCCTCCGAGCAGCGGCAATACTGTTGAAAATCTAATTTCCTTTTGTAGCTTTTTTGTATTTCAAGTTAGAA
Source organism: Thamnophis elegans (assembly GCF_009769535.1). Lineage (NCBI taxonomy): Eukaryota > Metazoa > Chordata > Lepidosauria > Squamata > Natricidae > Thamnophis > Thamnophis elegans. Next base: position 32,681,706 of record NC_045544.1, on the reverse strand, counting down.
ACAAGAGTCCAATCTTTAAATGAATTAGGAAAGTACCCGCAGCAATGAAAGGGGAAAACTTTAGTCGATAGATTACAGAGAACAATAAAAGAAAAAATAGAAGAAAACTTAATCCATCCGTTTCAAAAGGCGTGCATAAATTCCATCCATGAAGATAGCATTTAAAAAGTAAGATAACCACTGTCCAAAACCATTCCAAATTTAATTCCGCTGTTTGATTCTTCTATTCTCCAATTTAGATTAATTTTAAGTTTTTATAGGCAGTCTCTTTTTAAAACAGTAAAAGTTCCTCACCAGCTGGAAACACTTTCTCTTTCTGTATCCTTCTGTTTTGGAGCCGCCCCGACTTTGTCAGCCTTGGCTGGATTTTTTGTCGCTGGCTTGAAGAACTTCTCTTGCTGCTTTCAAGGATTTTGTGATATCCCTGAGGTCAGCAAAACATATTCTTCCTGTTCACCGTCTCTTCGGGATGGTTTAGGTCCGATTGGACCACCCAGTGGCAAAAGTATTGGCTGCGGTCTCAGAGCATTGAGACCGCACATCCATATCATCGCGATGTTGGCTCCTCCTCATCCGATTCTTCTGCTCATCTTAATGCATAGGCTTCTTTCTCAATTATGCCATCTTCTTTTGCCTGTCCAAACATCAACAAGCTTAGGCTAGCAGCTGGATTCCCAATTTCATTTGTACTAGTAAAGCATGGGATAGGGTTGTTTTTGCAATAATTCTTTTGTAGTAAAAAAAAATATGGTAGATTTTATCCTGTCGTGAACAGGTCCCATCTTTTTCATTGCCCTGCATGGATGGACCTTGTCATTTTGCCTGCAATTTACATTTTTGATTAGGTAACTGCAATAACACCAAGTCCCCAACTCAACATATTATCTCTAGCTCTTGGAGTTTCTGTTTCTGGTTAGCTATTGGTAAATTTGCCTGAGCTAATTGCATACAATTTCACTCTCTGGGCAAATATACATTCAGTTAAATCTTTTGTTTTTTCTAGACTTTTTGGATGCCTATCACTTTTCTGGGTTGTCTACTGTAAAACAGTTCAAAAAGACTATTAAATACCTGTAGATGTTTAAACCACTTTTCTATAGGCAAATAAGATCCAGTTTGGTGTAAAGACGCTAGGTTTGTAACCAGGAGACTGTAAGCTCTAGTGTTGCCTAAGAAGAAAAGTCAGACTGGTAGCTTTATGCCAGTCAACTCTCTCTCAGTCTCAGGAAGATCATTTTTTAAAAAAATAAATGTTTTTTTAATTTTAATTTGAAACAGGTACAGCATCTTTCTTTACATCTGTAGAAAATGTGTCAATCGATTACAGATAAACTTTGGTACATCTCCTCCACAGTCAACCAACATAACTCATATTAACTCAAGCATTATTATATATCCATTTTCATTTGACTGTAATTATTATTTAAAGATATTAATAAAAGTAATAATCTTGAACAATACATGCCCACACCAGTGGGAAAAGAAAAAATCAAAAAGAAAAAGGCAAAAAAAAAAGACAAAAACGACAAAGGACAAGGCAGGAAAACAAAACAAAACACAGGTATCTATTATAAAAAAGAAGAAGTACCGTATATACTCGAGTATAAGCCGAGTTTTTCAGCCCACTTTTTGGGCTGAAAAAAGCCGCCTCGGCTTATACTCGAGTCTACAACTGGATCCGGCAGTGCTGTTGCCTGTTGGAGGAGGAGGAGGCGAACCAGCCTGCCATCGCCAGCCACCGCTAGCCCTGCCGCTCTTCCCACCCCCTTCCAAGCCCCACAGTCCAGCGGATGGAGCAGCGAAGCCCCGGGGCTTCGCTACTGCTCCCCGCATTTTCTGCACGGGGATCCCTTGGAGAGGGGATTCCAGCCTGCCATCGCCAGCCACCGCTAGCCCTGCCGCTCTTCCCACCCCCTTCCAAGCCCCACAGTCCAGCGGATGGAGCAGCGAAGCCCCGGGGCTTCGCTACTGCTCCCCGCATTTTCTGCACGGGGATCCCTTGGAGAGGGGATTCCAGCCTGCCATCGCCAGCCACCGCTAGCCCTGCCGCTCTTCCCACCCCCTTCCAAGCCCCACAGTCCAGCGGATGGAGCAGCGAAGCCCCGGGGCTTCGCTACTGCTCCCCGCATTTTCTGCACGGGGATCCCTTGGAGAGGGGATTCCAGCCTGCCATCGCCAGCCACCGCTAGCCCTGCCGCTCTTCCCACCCCCTTCCAAGCCCCACAGTCCAGCGGATGGAGCAGCGAAGCCCCGGGGCTTCGCTACTGCTCCCCGCATTTTCTGCACGGGGATCCCTTGGAGAGGGGATTCCAGCCTGCCATCGCCAGCCACCGCTAGCCCTGCCGCTCTTCCCACCCCCTTCCAAGCCCCACAGTCCAGCGGATGGAGCAGCGAAGCCCCGGGGCTTCGCTACTGCTCCCCGCATTTTCTGCACGGGGATCCCTTGGAGAGGGGATTCCAGCCTGCCATCGCCAGCCACCGCTAGCCCTGCCGCTCTTCCCACCCCCTGCTCCATCCGCTGGACTGTGGGGCTTGGAAGGGGGTGGGAAGAGCGGCAGGGCTAGCGGTGGCTGGCGATGGCAGGCTGGAATCCCCTCTCCAAGGGATCCCCGTGCAGAAAATGCGGGGAGCAGTAGCGAAGCCCCGGGGCTTCGCTGCTCCATCCGCTGGACTGTGGGGCTTGGAAGGGGGTGGGAAGAGCGGCAGGGCTAGCGGTGGCCGGCGATGGCAGGCTGGTTCGCCTCCTCCTCCTCCAACAGCACTGCCGGATATCCGCCCAACGCTGCGGGGGCGCCAGCGGGAGCTTTGGCGGCTTCACCTCAGCCGCAGCGCTGGGCAGCAAATGTGCTGGTGCTGTTGGAGGAGGAGGAGGCGGCGGCAGCAATAGCACCTGAGGACAGGACAAGAAGCAATGGAAACTTGTCAGAAGGAGACTCAAGCTGGAAATAACGAGAAATCTGACAGTAAGAACAATTAAAATCCTAGGAAAATGTCCTTTCATGAAAAATTACTTTTTCAGTTAACGCTGCCTGACATTAGTTGGGTGAACAGAAATATTAGTTGGCCAATTCTAAAAGGGAGCACCAGAAAGAACTTAAAATATTTTTTAAGAGAGCTGGGTTTTTCATTTATATTATATGTATGAACAGAATTAACACAAATTGCAGATACCAATCAAACATAAAGAAAAAAAGGATGAAATAATGCTCATTTTAAAAAACTCAGTGAAAATAAAAACAATATACCAAGAAGGTGGCATACTGGTTGTGATTTGATCTCTTCGGGGGATCCCGGGGATCCCCTATACAAGTATTTTAATATTGCAGACTTGCAGTATTATAAGTCATACTGATATTATAGAACACTTTAATTAAGCGGGTCCCTTGAATAAACATAACTTTGAGTTTCAAATAACACTGATTTTTTATTTTTGAAATTTACCGTAGCTGCTGCATTTCCCACCCTAGGCTTATACTCGAGTCAATAACTTTTCCAGCTTTTTGGGGTAAAATTAGGTGCCTCGGCTTATATTCGGGTCGGCTTATACTCGAGTATATACGGTATATCAACTGGTTACAACATGCTTTGGTGCTTCTCTTCCATTAACTCATATTAATTCAAATATCTTAACTCAAATATTTACCATATCAACATCATTATACCTCCAGTTTTAATTACCTATAGTTATTTAAACATCCTTCATCCTTAGCTATGCCAAAGAATTAATCCATAACACATGCTGACATTTCATTTACTTACTTGTAAAATCCTCTATTATCATCAAATCCTCATGTCCTATTTTAGCTGAACATCCATAATATTTAATTATATCATATATCATAACATTTTCCCAGTATTGATTAACATTTGATTGTATGTATTTTATTTAGTTTTTTTAATAGTGATAATTATTGTAATTAATACTCTTTATGTATAATCCAAAAATGTTTTCTCATATCCAATTGTTATTTATCATATCAACTCCACATTATATACATTACTATCAATATCAATTATTATTCAGCTATATCTGTTACAAAAAAGAGCAATTAGGTTTAGCTAGTTTTCAGTTGTATTCTTCAATCTATCAGCCAATTCCAAATTATATACATTACTATCCATATCAGTCATTATTCAGCTATATCTATTACAAATTAAAGTAATCAGATTTAGCTAATTTTAAGTTGCGTTCTTCCATCTGTCAGCCTGTGTCCCTCCAATAGCAAAATCTTCTCAAACCAATTGCCACGCATTGGATAAATTTATCAAATGTTTTTATAAGCAAGTCCAAACAAAGATATCTTCGCACCTTTTGGCTCTGAATGTTGGTGATGAAATAATAATGTTGTCCCGGGCTTGTAAAACTTTTCAAATTGACTTTAATTCTCAGGGGTGGAGTTTTCATTTCTCCTGCACTCTGTCTCTTTAAATGAATCTTCTTTATAGCTCCCCCCCTCCTTTCTTCCTCTGAGATAGACCAGACGCCATTTCTCACATTTTCCATTTGTATTTCAGGAACATTCAAACATTCAACAATCTCAGTTTTTCCTTCATATTTTAAAATCAGATGATCCAATTTTCTTTCCAATCTCTGAAAAGAGTCAAAAAGCTCTCGACATGCGGAAAAAAGAATCTGGAGTGAAACCTTAGATGTATTTTCAGACGCCATGATGTGTCGTAGTTAAAAATTGCAAGTAAAAACACGCTGGAAACTGTGCAATCTTATCTGATCGTAAACACAGCCAAGTAATAAAAATGTCAGATCGTGAAAGGCTAATTAGTAGAAAGTAAACTTTACGATCCACTTAGAGAGAATCAGAGGGGGGGATGTCGAAGAGTTCCTTGAAGCGTTTAAGAAATAAAGTAGCCACCAGCCATAAATCCATTAAAAAAAAGACCAATTCGCCGCTAGATTCTTCTATTCTTTGGTTTCAATTAGCTTAAGCTTTTAGTGCGGACAGTCTCTCTTGAATAATAAAATCAGCTTACCAGATGACATCACTTCTGCCATTCTTAGGGGCAACCTGCAGTTTCATTTAGCACACAGCTAATCCAGAAAGGAATTGGCAAGAGGGGTTAATACCCCCCCCCCAGAGACTTTGCGAACGTCTCTGAGGTCACTGGGTCTCCCCTCACCTTTCACTGTCGTCTCCGGGACAGCTAGGGTTCAAAAACCCGTCCAAAAATCCTTCGGAATAGAGGAATTTCAGGAATAGCCTGAAACTCCGTCTTCTCACTGCTAAGCCCCGCCTTCTTCTCCTCAGGAAGATCATTTTTGAAGGTCTGATTAATGTGCTTAATTCAGCCATCAATCTGGGGTTATTAAGGATTGGTTCTTATCCTGCGAACCCCAAATCTCCATATAGAGACATCTTAGTGAGACTGATTAGAAATCTGAATCTTGATCAAGTGGTAATCCCATTCCAATGAACTCTTCAATCAGGTTTTCTTCTATCTTTGTAACTATAATGTTGCTGAGAGGCATTCTTTTAGGGTAACATGAGGCCTAGACATATACAACTAGAATATATTGGTTACTTTTTTGGGGTACTCTTGGCAGAACTGATAGTGCTGCTGAAATAATAAATGGTTTTGCAGCAGGCCTGCATGGAAACCATGAGTTGTATGTCACCAAAGCATGTCAGTGGTATACTTGCAGATCACTCAACATCTGTACAAAAAGCCTATCATGACTTTGGCACTACTTAAGGAGGAGATTTAAAGCATAATTGACCTAGATATCCATGTTGGTATTTTGCAGTAAAACCAATTATTTCTGTGGCACTTTAAAGACTAGTCCATTTATTTGCATATAAACTTTTGTGGGTTACAATGCCTAAAATATATTGAGTGAGATCTTCTGAAATCATTTCCATGCAAAAATAATTCAGGTTGCCATGAATTACTGGTATTAGTTTCTAAGTCAGTCTTAGTCATTTCCTAAGAAACGACTTTGTATGGATTGGAAATTACACTACAGATGTTTGAGATTGTAGTTTGTCAAAGTTTTAATTGGAAATCAACTGCTAAAATTCAAGCTGCCAGTGCTAAGTATTTTAAATCATGGGAAACTTAGAAGAAAAGAAAATTAGCAAGCCCAACTGCATGGCCTAAACAGCTTTATCCCATAATTATAATTGGTTTTTTACTGAGCTCTTTTACAGAAATATGTGCAATGCTAATGTTACTTATCTAACTGACAAGTAAATGGCAAAAACTGGTAACATTAATCCTTAATATTATGCATACATTCTCAAAAATAGCTAAACAGCATTAAATATCTGTATTAAAAATAATTTTGAATCAAATATTCTTCTGATTTTGTTTTGGGAGTAAAAACAGTTAAAATGTTGCCCTGAGAATGACTACTACTGCTATTGATAACTACTGTATCCCAAATTTGTGTTGTTTTGTAATAGTTCTCTATCTCAATCCAATTAGGTCTTTTTTGCCCCCTTATAAGCAATCAAAGATTACAAAATGAATATGATGACTTTGCAGTGTTATGGGTTTAATCATATCCATCTCCTGGGAAGCACAAGAATGCTAATTTACATAGTTATGCTAGCCAATTATGAAGTTAAAAATAAATTATTTAAGTCAATTCTTTATTCTGCATTATATATCTGATACCATACAGTAATGAACAGAATGCTTCGGAATCCCAAAGGTGCTTTTCCAAAGGAAACTGGACTTTTTTTGTCCAGTTTTTATCAAGTCACCAAGAAAGTCCAGTTGCCTTTTGAAAAGCACTTTTGGGACAACCATGACCTGAATGATTGAGAAACTCCATAAATGCTTCTGAGGTTTCTCAGTGCATTTACTAATAGATTTAAAACTGGTCTTTTTCAACCATGCTGATAGCAACCGATCAAAAGGACTACTTTGTATACTACCAGATGAATATACACAAATACATGCGGACAAATATTTGATCAGTTTATATGAGATATTGATACAAATACTTTTTTACTTCTATTTTAATAACAGATGGTAAAGAGATAATTGGTTGGTATTCTCTCAGTTGAAATATTGATTAGGGACATTTCCCCACTTGCATTTAATCACAGCACAAATGTGCCCAACTTCTTTCTTACATTATATCTTCATAATACTGACTGTGTCTGATCCCCAATTCATTTTTCATGCATTCTTAAGTTGCCTTTAGTTGTTTGAAGTTGTGCTTTTGGGGAGTGGGGGGAGAAATATATTATAATGGTAGCTTGCCAAACTTCAGTTTCTCTGGCATGCTATGTTGCTCTGCTGATTATGATGCTTTCAAATTATCTTTGAAGATGAAGACTTGCTACATAAAGACATTCAAAATTAACAAAAAAAAACTAAGAACATATACAGAGTGCATACCTAGAGACATTTAGACTAGACAAAACAATCAAATTTTGCCAGACTGACAAAGTGCATGAAATAATTAGCTGAAGTGTCCTTTGTGCTTGAGGGTCACAAGCATATGCACAACTGAGAACATCTGAAGTCTACAGATTAGGACAATATGGAGACTTTGTGAGTGAGTGTTTTGAAAGATTCTCAGTTGGAAAGGGTGATTGTGTAGAGACCTCATCAAGTAAACTAAACCAAATAGACTACAACACAACTTAGCACAACATATGAACCTAGACTCATACCAGTGGTGGGTTCCTACCGGTTTAGACCAGTTTGGCCGAACAAGTAGTGGTTCGCTGGAACCCGAAGCAACCCAGGTCTGCCACCACCACCCCCAAATTGGTTGTTCGGGCAGTGCCATAGGCACCGCCATCATGTTTTTGGGTTCTGCACATGTGTAGAACAATTTTAATTGTATTGCACATGCACACCCAGCACACATCAAGCGTGCATGCTTGCCCATGAGCGAACCAGCAGTAGTGCCTGCCAGAACCCACCCCTGATTCACACACTGGCAGAAAATAATGGGTGATTAAAAGCAGGCTGGGGAACATGGAATAGCATAGAAAGCAAAACAATGGCAGTGCAAAAATAGAACTGGAAGAGAAGGAGCCAGAAAATCAAGAGATAAATAAGCTATGTGGGCACAATTTAGTTGGCAATTATCTATGAGAATTGAAGAAGAAGCTGTGATAATTAAGGCAATATTAAGTCGCTCTTAGGTCTCAAAATGCTAAGCGTGGGAGATCACCAGGCAATCCTATGACTGAAGGTTAGCTGGGAAGTAAAAAGAAAAAAAGGACAATCTTGGGTAAAAATAATGGAAAATCATTTCCATATTATTGCAGGATGAAGTCATCAGAGTCAAATTCAGCTCAAAGAAGACTCTCCTTTTTAGAGACTAATGACCAGAGAATTTAATGGTCCATGGAAGGCAAGGAAATACTGTTGAATGGTTTTACTGCCTTTAATGAAAAAGATACTAATAAGTCCAAACTTAATCCCAGGAGTTATTGCTGGATCATTGATTTTAATTGATTAGAAAAGGACAGAGCAAATACCTTCAGACTACTTGTCTTTTTTTTTAAAGCTGTTATAGCTTGTATATATTCATTTTAAACCATTTCTTTTAGATTATGGTTTATATACAGGTTTATTATTATTTTAACTATGCAAATTTCTGTAAGGACCTATATGTATTTTTTTTAAAAAAAGTTTATTTAACTTCACATCACAGCTAGTTTACCTTAGTCAAGCTTCCCTGCTATTCTTTTTTTTAATCTTGTAAAGTGTGAGAAAACAATTCTGAGAAAAGATACAACTGCTTTAAAGAGTTCCCGACAGTTATTTTGTTAATTCCAAATGCAAAATGCTGCATAGCCCTAATGAACAACAGATGTCACAAAGATTATCACTATGGTACACTGGGTATAGTACAATACATGTTTGTGTCTGTGTGTCTGTGTCTGTCTGTGTCTGTGTGTCTGTGTGTATACATACATACATACATACATACATACATACATACATACATACATATATAAACATACAGGGGGGGGGAGAGAGAGAGAGAGAGAGAGAGAGAGAGAGAGAGAGCAGTTGTGTCTTTTTACTTCGTGGGAAAGAACGCCTTTAAGTTAAAAATGTGTTAGTCTTGCTGTAAATGGAAAATATGACTGTGCAGTTTTATAGAAAATGCCAAACTGAAATGTTTATACTGGAATCAACCCCATCTCTAATTCCGACTCTATTGTTGAATAGTATTTTGCTTTGCACTTGTATCAGAAAAGAGGTAACCATGTGGAAAAATCTTCATCAGTACAAATTATGTTTGGCCACAGTAGTAAATTAAATATTTTATTTACTTTAAAACACATTAGCATTCTCTCCATTCCTCCTCCCCCCCAAGTGTTTATTTAATAGTTGTTTAATTTCATTTAAGTGTTGGGGTGTAATTGCTGGTGAGAACACAGTCAGCAATCAAAGATCTGTAATTACTTCGTCTGAATAAATCAGACAGCATAGAAGAGCTCCAGAGAAAGGCCCCAGTCAGCATTTGGGTGAAATAAACACCCCACTGATTACATGATCTCATAAATACGATGTTGCCATTGTAATATTCCTTTGTGTCAATAGGTTGGGGAGATTTGCTAGAGCTTAGTAAATAGACCTTTAGCTTTGCTTTACAAAGGGACAATTTGCTTCTACTGTAAAGAATCCTCCATTGGTTTTCCCTTCACTTCTGGGCTCCTTAAACATCTCAGAGTCTTTGTCTCCCTTTCATCCTTCCCCCCCACCCACCCATAAAGTGGGGTGGGGAAAACATGACTAGCAATGTATTCATAGGGAGCATAGGAAGAACAGGATTTACAAGTATTTGGAATGCCAAGAACTAGGTTCTAAACCCAATAAACTGTTAGCACCTTGTTCTTGGCATTCCAAATATGCATAGGTCCTATTCCTCCTACGTTCCCTATGAATTCATTGCTATTCATGTCGCAAATGGTTTGAAAAAAGATGTTTGAACCCAAACAGAATTGCTGGGAGTCCAGCATTACAAGTCACAGGATTGAACTGTTCTACATAGTAGCCTTAACATTTGCATAATCTGCCATAAGAAATTCCAGTCCAGATTTCAATTCATTCCTTAGCAATGGTAAAAAATGCTGGCCGAGTATTTTATCCGGATGGTGATTGGCTTGGGTTTTGGTTGGTGGATTCCCATCCCTCTTGTGCTGAGAAAGCATGCACACTTTCTTTTGAGGGTGGTTCCCCTTCATTGACTGGACCTCATAGCCCTTTAGCTCATTATTCCCAGTTTCCCCCTCTAAAGTTTCACCATCTGTCAAGCACAAATAAGACCCAAGAAGAATAGGCTGCCTTTGCCTCTAAGAAAAACAATATATTCTGTGATATCTCACAGAGCCCAAGGTTTTCGTTCTGAATGTTTAGTACAATTTGATCAACACAGCACTCTGAAACTGAACAGCATTGATATGTATAATATATTACCTGCCTAATAAGTGGACATTTCAAATTAAAACAAAAAAGAGATAGCTGTGAGGCTTAAATGTGCACATTAAATGCACAGTGGACTTGGCAGCATTTTCTGACCAAAGAAGGAGCCATGTTCTATATATGCTCCAATAAATCATTTCCTGTTCCCATACATGGAGGGTATTCTGCTGGCTTCCCTCTCACAGGAAATGAACACTCCTTGCTACTTCCACCACCTGCACTCTGGATATACATATGGATGTAAATCTTTTTCAGACACAAAAACCTCATTTTTCTTTCATTTTTCTTTTGCATTTACATCAGCAGACAGATGAGATATGATCTATTCAAGGATCTAATAGTTCCATTGTTGCTCTAGGCTGTTCTTGGTTGCCACAGAGATCCTTCTCTTGCTTGCCATGCAACCAGTTGAACAGTAGGCAACTAAAGACACAGTGGAAGGATTGCCATGGCAACAGGTAACAGCCTAGAACAGCTGTGGGGTTGCTGATCAACATACCAACAGAAAAATAACAGGAAAACAAAACAGAATGAGCAGCTTAATAGAGGCTGGGCTGGCTGCCCTTGTAGAATGTAGGCAGCCCACTAGAGTGGAACAAATGGCTATGAGGGGCAATGGTCATAGAGGAGGGACCTTCCACCATTGTACACAAAAGCCAATTGGAACTGAGTAGTTTATGTGCAGGGAAGTGAAGTGCTAGCAACAATCCAGACAGCACTGCTTGAGTGGATACAAATTGGAAAATACCATCTTTGACATGGAACAGATAAACATGGGTAGAATTTCACTTATGGTGGGTTGGAGGCAAGTTGAGGAGGACATTAGTAGCTCTTGCCTTCCTCAGCTTGTAAACTGTGTTTTTCCAACTCAAACCCACTGTGTATCTTGTGTAGCTTATCAGTGACTTTAACCATTCTATAACTTTCAGGATCTTTTTGGAGACTGATATCTTTAAAAGTATTAGTCATTTTAACATCTATGTGTTGTGTGGAAGAGCACAATGATATCCTAAAGCAAAACCAACTAAAAGTATTGTGCGCAGTCAAGAATAGCAGATTTATTATAGCATAAGCACAGGCCCATCTTTAGATGCACGGGATGAAGTCTTGAGAAATGAATCCTTGTGAATTCAATTTCACATACATGATATAAATGAAATAAAATTGTGAAGGTTCTTAGGATGAGATAATAAAAGAAAAAAGGAGTGAGGGTTAACAATTATAGATAGTGCCCATTAATAAATTTGTGATGCAGACACTTGTTTTGAATAGCTAATAGTAGAATACATTAAGAAAACCTGATCTCTGTTTAATTCATAAGAAACTATTCATTGTCCTGATAAATTCAACCTCAATTATTTCTCAATTAAATCAGAGTTCTTAGTGTCTCAGAGTTGGTCCTGAGAATACCAGAATGTTCCTCTACTGCAAAATGTCTGCCAATATCAAATTTCTGACCATGTCTTGTTGGGTGTAGAAGCTGACCAATGCAATACAATGCAAGCCAGTCAATGCAAAATGTAGTGGGTTGTAGCTGAGAGATGATCATTATACATTTAACTGTATGTTCCTCTAAAGTTAGAAGTAATTTCTGGTTTTATAATAATATAGCAAAAGGTAGGAGACTAAAACATATGAAGAACGGTTGCAGGAACTGGGTATGTCTAGTTTAATAGAAAGAAGGATTAGGGGAGACATGATAGCAGTGTTCCAATATCTCAGGGGTTGCCACAAAGAAGAGGGAGTCAAACTATTCTCCAAGGCACCTGAGGGTAGAATAAGAAGCAATGGGTGGAAACTAATCAAGGAGAGAAGCAACTTAGAACTGAGGAGAAATTTCCTGACAGTTAGAATAATTAATCAGTGGAACAGCTTGCCTCCAGAAGTTGTGAATGCCCCAACACTGGAAATCTTTAAGAAGATGTTGGATAGCCATTCGTCTGAAACGGTATAGGGTTTCCTGCCTAGGCAGGGGGTTGGACTAGAAGACCTCCAAAGTCCCTTCCAACTCTGCTATTGTATTGTATTGTATTGTAATCACATCAGTTTATAGATATCTCCATAGAAAATAAATTTTGCATGCCAGCCTATGAATATCACGGAAAACAAACTTGCATGGGAATACAACTTCATTTATATAAATCCAATGGATTATGTTTGGCACTGAGAATGGGAGGCTTTTTAAAAGAAAGATTATCTGTCCCAGCAATCTTTTGATGATAATAATGATATGAAGAATTCTGTAAAGAAATCAGTACATTTTCTGTGGTAATAAACTTCTATTCTTACAATATTATTATATGAATGAAGTTCAAAATGTTAAGTATATTTCATCAAGCAGGAAAACATCCAATTTAGACTAAACAGCAACCTGTAAATTATAACCAAAAATCAAAAGAAAACAGAACTGTGAGAAGAAAAGAGTTAATACTTCATTATGCACAATTTTGGGCTCTCTTGTTTCTAACAATTCACAAGCTGGATTGGGTAGCTGAAAAATATGGCCTCCATTAATTTATAGATCAGTCTTCAGTGTCTGTTCTTTTATAAGTGTTCTTGGTCTCTTTTTTTAGGTGTTCTGAGGGACTTCTTTACACTCTACATCTGTAGAATGTGTGTGTATATATACATATACATATATATAGATATAGATCTAAATCTAGATCTAACTTTAAGAAAACCTAATAATGAACAGTCTATTAATTAAATAGCAAGGCAGTCTTTCTGAAACAGTAAGAACATAATGCCTGAAGAATACCATATAAGCACCTAAATCAGCTGTTGAGCAGACTTGTTTATGATTCATTCTAGCATAGCTTGAAACACAGTTTTACATCTCCAGAATTTAAGCTTTTAGTTTAATGTCCAAATCACATTACAAAGGAACTGTCCAATAAATGATTAAGGAATGCAACCATTTTTATGTAAATATAACAAATTCTGCACTCATGCTGACTTCATTGTCCTTCCATCAGTTTTGGTTTTTAGCATCTCCTTAATACAGTATAGTTTACCTACATTGTTTTGCCCTTACTGGATTTGTATGTGTGTATGTAATGTACTAAGCCATAATACAGTAGGTTTTGTTCTGTTAATGTGATGCGTGAACTCAGCAGATTGTGTCTTATTTAACTAACACATTGAGATAAAAACAAAAAAACAAATCTTGACCCAGTCTCACCTCACAATGATATTCAAAGCTTTCTAAAGTAATGAGCATTATGTTGGAAACCTAAAGAATATAAAAAGACTTTGCTTCAGAATATCATATTAAAATTAAATTAAAATTTAATTTAACTTAACTCTTTATCTTGAAGGACAAAATTTGAAATATTATTACTGTATTTTGTTTTTATGAGACCATTACATCTACTAACCAGAAACTAACTTCTGAAAGTAACAGTTCAAAGGACAGATTCATCTTTGGAATTAAATTACAAAGTACCTCAGAATGTTTAATCAGCCCAAACTTACTTTTGAATATTGGAACTGAGATCATAGCTTTAAAAAAAAAACTCAGCCAACTCCCTCTTAAACTCTTTTAATTTCTGCCAGCTGACCTTAAAAAAAATCAAATCCCTTAGTTCTTATTATTGTTAAACAAAAATAATAAACTTTTGCTAAGTCAATTTACATTCCAAACTACAGTACTGTACTTCCCCTTACTGACGTAGTATGAATGGCAATGTACAAAGTGCCTATCCAAAGAGAAAAATAGAACACATGATGAAAGAGGGACCAAGGATCCTGCCCTTGATTGTTTTGGGTTAAACCTACTTCAGAAGACCATACCCACTTCCATTTGAGTACAGATAGTCCTCAACTTACAACAACTCATTTAGTGACTGAAAAAAGTGACTCAGGACCGTTTTTCACACTTACAGTACAACAGTTGCCACATCCCCATGGTCACATATCAAAATTCAGATGACGGTTGCAATATCCCATGGTCATGTGATCACCTTTTGTGACCTTCCAACCAGCAAATTCAATGGGGAAGCTAGATTCACTTAACAACTGTGTTTCTAATTTAACAACTGTGGTGATTCATGTAACAACGGTGACAAGAAAGGTCATAAAATGAGGCAAAGATGACTTTAACAAAGGTCTTAACAGAAACGTTGGGCTCAATTGAGGTCTACCTGTAATTATAATTTGTCTGCAAGTTATGTATGTTTAGTATCTTCAAATCCAATATTGAGAGATTAACATTTCAAAGTTTGCTGAGTGCCAGATGTTTTGAATAGGATCATCAGTCCAGCAGCCTGTCTGCCTTCTACTACTACAGAAACAATGACCTTATCCACTGGCAATGCTTCTGCTGGGACCACCCATTTTAATTTTTCAGTAAAGTCTCAACAATATAGTATGTTGTTAACATACATAGTTAAAAGAGCTAGTTAAAGTAACCAACAAGGTTAACTTTTTTAAACGATGCGCTGGCAGGAATTCCTTTAAAAAAAGGTTGCAGAAGGAATTGTGCTCAGATGCATTTGTGTCCTTCTCTACAGCCTCTCTTCAGGGATATATTTAGTGCCAGCACACATACAAAAAACTTAGTTCTTCTGTACAACACCTTATGGAAAAAAATTTGAAACCTACCACTGTGTCAGTGCCTCACCAGCCATAAACCTCACCACACGTCACTGTTCCTTTCCTTGTGCGAGTCCCTCAATATCATTCTGAAATTGGGCAAGGATATTTGTCACAAAACAAATGATTGTTCCTGCAAATTACAGTTTATTCTGTCACCAAAGAAAAAAAAGTTAACATCCATTTTTTAAAAAACTCATGATTTTAAAAGCTTCTTGCTCTTATTTGAAACTCTCCGACATTTGGCATTTTTGCTTCGTCGGCTCCAGTTGAAACCCCAAACATGGATCAGCTGATATCTGCATGCTTCTTATCATGAATATATTTTTAACAAAAGTTCCTTGCAATATATTCTGAAAGCACAACCTTCTTCCATTTGAGATCCAGAGTAACAGATTTTTGACCTGCTAATTGATCTGTTAATGGCACTGAAGTCACTCCAATGATTTTTATCTATCTGCTGTTTTACTGCGAGGCGGAAATAATGCAAGGAAAACTTTAAATAGAAACAATTTACACAAAATAAATACACATTTTTCTCTCCTGCCGTACTGCAGAATGCAGTGTGTAACTAAACCAAAGTTCAAAGGGGTTGTTTTTTTTTACAGAACAGTAAGGAACTTTTGAACTGCCTTTAAGGAGGAAACACACTTAGTTTTGATTTTGTTTGATATAACCAAAGAAAGAGTATGTAAGAAGTCAGGACTATTACCATAAAAGTAGATATGCAGAGTGAGGAGATTTTCTTTTCATAACTATCCTCTTCCAACAAAATAGAAAGCAGATGTTTGCTGCCTTTTTCTGCCCATGCTCCATTATTAATTATCCTAAACCCAGTGCATGAAAATGGCTGCAAATAAAGTATCAGCACAGAAAAATATTTAGACCAGGTTTGCATTTTGTTATTTATACTCCAGGTTGCTTTCTTTTGAATCTCAGCATGGGAAGCCTTCTTGAATTTCTGGTGTAACATGGCTTGTTTTTACTATCAGATATATCCATTGCAACAGTTTAAAAAAAAAAAAGTGCAAGTTTCCATTTGTGTGCCCCAAAGCTGCTTTTTCCAAAAGGCAACTGGACTTTCTTGGTTTATTCTTTGAAAACATTTTGCTTCTCATTCAAGAAGCTTCTTCAGTTCCATGTGTATGTCTTTTGGAAAAGCAGGGAATTAAAAAAATAAACGAGTCATTCATGCAATGGTGATGTCTTCTTCATAAAGTCATTACTAGTAGGTACAGTAGTTCAGTAGGGAGATGTTCATAGCTCATAACAAATTCAGTGGCAGATTTTAAAAAATTGCAACCTTACACATTTTTCCACAAAAGTAATTTCCACTATTTTCAATACTCCCTGGAAACTGCATATAAAATGATTATCTAAAGATACATTGAAATAGTAAGTTTAAAAAATCCAGATCAGAGGATATAAGTTGCTTTAATCATGCAAAGATTACATGTATTCAATAAATACCTATCTGCAAGCATCCTGCCAATCAGTCCTATTTTTAGGTTTTCTCAAGCATCAATTGCATTCTTATCAGTTGAAGCCATAAAAGAATGTTCATCAACATGAGAAGCCAACAAGCTGGTTCAATTAACAGAACTCCAATAATAGGAAAGTGTTCTGACCCCCCCCCTCCTCCATCCAGGAACGAAAGCCGAAACCAACGTAAATGAGAAGGTTTCTTTTAATCAGTCAAGACTCTCGTTGGCTGCAAGCCACATAAACAAAGAGATAAGCACTCTGGCAGCAAGTCCTACAAAACTTGGCAGCAATGCAAACAAACTCTGGCAGCAATCCAGCCTGCCAAGTTTGTTTCTTGTTGGTCCTTAATGTTGACTTCTGCAGAAGCAGAAGGCACAAGCAGTCTCTTTTATAATCAGGAGAGGATCTTAATAAGCATCAGCTGAGCGTAATCATCTCCTATAATTACGCAGTTGTTCTTGCCACCAGTAGCCCTTTAACGGCGTGCATCCCGGAACAACTCACAGGTGTTTTCTGGATCACTCCCTCTTGTCTCCTCCCCACTGATCCAAGGCTCCAGTGCCACCTGGTGACCAACCAGTCTCTCGCTCGCCCTGCTCAGAGTCTGCACCCTGTCTAGGGTCCTCCACCTCCTCCAGGGCCGACTCATAAGACCCCTCGCTGTCGGAGTCTGGCGGCAGCTCCAACAGCTCCTGCCAGGCCACAACAGGAAAGTATGGCTTCATAAATGTTCTCATCTTCATAATACAAACTTTTAGGCTATACAACTGTGTGCTTGTGCAACACAGTACAATATTTTAAGCACAATATACCTTTTAATATATAAAGCACTTTCCAATTCAGACATTTCTAGCTTAATTTGAGGTCATTTTATTTCTGCTTTGACTATGACATTTCCTTTCATTTGCTTATCTTTTATTTCTCAGCTTCACAAAATATAACAATGCCTGATGTAAGATAAGCTAAAAGGGAAGAGGAAGTAATTGTACTTATTGTCTGCATAAGGCACTTCATTATTTGTAAAGGAAAACAACATTCATAACCTAGCTATTCTGCAGTTACAGATGCCTTTGCCTAAAAAAAAAATCACAAAAAAACAGAATGCAGGTGTCAAAACAATTTCGAGAGTTAATCATGTTTAGCAACATGACTGGTTTTTTCTTCTTTGGGTTGGGAAAAGTATTCTCCCCTGGGTTTGAACTGATCCACATAGCAAATAAGAATGTTAATGCTAAAGAAAGAATTGAAGTAAGGACTATTTCAGCCCACCTACTTTTTTAGAAAGTTGAATTATACACCAGTGGGTAAAGCAAGTCATGGAAGAAAAGATAGTAGCTTGCTGGTTTAGTCCCCATACTTTCACAATTTTGGGACCAAGAAAAATTAAATCACTTAAATCATACAATTAGCTAAATGTCCTGATAATACTAGAGGCAATAAATGGAGCAAACATACTGTGTTCCTCCAAGGAAGGAGGAGGGGATAGAATCGTGATGGCGAACCTGTTGTGGCCCAGCAGGAGCCGCAACAGACTCCGACAGCGAAGGGCCCTATGAGTCGGCTTTGGAGGATGTGAAGGACCCTCGACAGGGGTCCGACTTCGAGCAGGGCGCAGAGAGGCTGGTTGGCCACCAGGAGGCGCCTGAGCCTTGGACCAGTGGGGAGGAGACAAGGGAGTGTGATCCAGATGTCAGCAGTGGGAAGGAGCCAAGGGAGTTGTTCCTAGATGCCAGCACTGGAGAGCTAATAGGCGTAAGGAACAATTATGCAGTTACAGGAGGTAATTGCACTCAGCTGGTGGTAATTAGGCTCCTCTCCAGACTATAAAAGGAATGCTTGTGCACACGCCCCTTTTGCAGAACTCAACGCATTAACTAATGTTGGAGAACAGTATTGTGAGCTTGGCAGGCTGGATTGCTGCCAAGGCTTATCTGTACTGGATTGCTGCCAAGGCTTGTCTGTGCCGGTTTGCTGCTTGTCTGTCTATTAATAAATTCCGTAAAGTATCTTTGGAGTGCTTTGGTATGGAATAAGGGGGGTCAGAACAGAATCTATGGCATATGTGCCACAGGTGGCACGTAGAGCCATCTCTGTGGGCACATGAGCCATTGCCCAGCTCAGCTCCACTGTGCATGTGTGCCACCTCCTGCTGGCCAGCTGATTTTCAGGTCTCTGCCATGCATGCAGGAGACGCACATGCATGCGCGGGGGGCAGGGGGTCACATGCCCCATTTTTGGTCCCAGGAGGCTTCAGGGAGGCCTGCTAGGCCCAAAATGGGGTGCGGGGTGTCACACACATGCACGGTGGGCACCGTCAGCTTCACATCTTGTTTTTAAATTCTGTGCATGAGAAGAACAATTTTAATTGAACTGTGCATGCGCACCCAGCACGTATGCGCATGCAGAGCTCATCCAGCATGCGTGTGTGTGCAAAGCGTGCACACGAGCGAACCGGCAGTAAAGCCATCCAGAAACCACCCCTGAGTACCAGCTGTACTCAAATAGATAGGACAGGAGGATAAATAGGGGCAGACAAAATTTGGGATTGTATTTATTTCCTTTATATTGATATAAACTTCACAGTGCTCTTCTGAATTCACTTGCTGCATGAAGAATGAAAACTTCAGTTCTTAGTGTCCAAAGAGTCTTAAAAATGGAGGCTGACATTGAAATAAGTGCCTATTAGCCTATTCTTTATTGGCCATTTCATAAGAGATTGTCTCCTTTTATAACCACTGAAAAAAGGAATTTGAAAAGTAGTGACAGATCGGTCCCATCTGTGATACCTTGCTGCCAATCTGCTAAAATTGCTTTCATAAATGTGTGGCTTAATGGATGTACACAGCCTATATTTAGATTAGCTATTTATCCCTGACTTATCACCTTTTCTGCATGTGTCTCATTTAGAGATATGGGTTCGGAAGAACTGTATTATCATGCTTCAGACAAGGTCATTTTGAAGGTTTGTTGTCTAAAATGTCCAATAATAAAAAAAAATGCTATGGTCTTGCTGCTAGAACTGTGGCTGATACATCCTAATACATACAACTCTTTCTGGAAAATGCCAGAGCTAAGAAACATATTAGAGCTACCAAATCTGAGCTACAGCAGCTGCATTTGTTTTTATTGATCTTATTCTTATTTTTAAAATTGCAGAGATTATTTTTTTTATTGAGTTATAGCTACATGCTAGCTAGGCAATATATAGGTTGTAAAAAAACAAACAAAATTAACCTGGGAAAATGTAGCCAATTACATGTTTTTCCCCCTTGGATTTTTCTTGCAGAAATGTCAAGAAGGGTTTTATCGCACCATTTCGGGCAACTGCAGCCCCTGCCACTGCAATAACAATGCCTACAAGTGTCTTGATGGATCTGGTATTTGTGTGGTAGGTAATCTCTTTTACTTTACAATGCCTGTGAATGCCTTTGCCCTCATAAGTGGTCGTTCTTATGAGTCCTATCATGTGAAGTCAGATATTGTCTGAATTTTGTACGCTTGCTTTTCTGCCCTCTATGGGTTTTTTTAAAAAAAGAGATTTAATTTATTGGATTTTTATGCTGTCCATCTAACTACCGAATGATTCTGGTTGGCTAGGAGTTTGCCCTGGGTTTTGCTTCACTGCTGAAATGCTGGCTCACATATGAATGATTTTCTTTTGAAGACCACAAGCCTACCATGAATAACTTATTTCACATCCTCTATGTATATGTCAGATGTTAGTAGCCAATATGCAGTGATGACACTTGTGTCAAGGTTCATTTGATGCGATCACATTTTGCTGCAGACACCATGGATTGTACTCCAGAATTTTTTGGACAAACTGTCTCCACACTTTAGCAGAGGTGGCGCAGTGGTTAGAGTGCAGTACTGCAGGCCACTTCAGCTGACTGCTAGTTCAGCAGTTCAGCGGTTCAAATCTCACCGGCTCAGGGTTGACTCAGCCTTCCATCCTTCCGAGGTGGGTAAAATGAGGACCCAGATTGTGGGGGCGAGATGCTGACTCTGTAAACCGCTTAGAGAGGGCTGAAAGCCCTATGAAGCGGTATATAAGTCTAACTGCTATTGCTATTGCTATTGCTATTTAAGCCAAATTTTCAAAGCAGCTAACAGGAGAGCCAAATAAGAATATAAAGATAATTTCATTATCTAGTGTTTTTACAAGTCTGAAGCTACAATCTTGTATGCACTTACTCAGGAGTGATCCACAAACTATTCAGTGGAGATTGCATGTATAAGAATGAGCTATACAGAATTTATTTGTTTGCAGTATTTATGTCCTCCACTAAGGTTCTAAACATTTAAGTTCTCTACTTGTTAGAAGTGCAGGTCAAATGAAGAGGCAGGACTCAGAATAGTGACTACAACTCTTTATTGTAGGCTTGGTACATTCTACATGCAGGCTGCCAGACAGCTCGCTCTCTTAAAGGGAGCTGTCAGGCAGCTCAACCACTCAGGTTGCTCTATTTTCCCACCTGTGGTGTCCACCAATCAATTTAAACCTTCCCACTTTCCCGCTTGGAAAGCAGACTTGAGTGAAGCCTACATCCCCAGCTTCACTCCCTATATCTTAGTGGAGAAAACTATATTTTACTCAATGCAATCCTAAATATACTAATACAAGAATAAGCTTTGAATTCAGACATTTTAACTTGAGTATACATGTAGACAGAAAGAAAGCTGAAGCAAGAATGCACCAATTAAACAACAAAAGTGTCCTGTCAAACCACTTCATAGAAAATAACCAAAATGCTAACAAAAGGGTTAGGGATAACTTTGTGGTGAAAAAGGTTCTGAATAATTTTATATGTCATTAAGCAGTCTTACACCTAAGCTCTGTGAGGCTGGCAAGTATAGAAATACTTGTATTTTTTGAATTAGATTTATTGACAATAGGATAAAACAACAAAATCTTGAAAGCCTTTAGAGCTAGTGTACTAGTGGAATTGTTTTGAATCACCTTATCATCCTTCCCCTCTCTGCTGAATATGGAATATTCTTTCGCAATAACCTTATTTCATCCCTTAACTGAAGAAGCAACATGCCCAAGGTTAATTAGGCATTGCAACATATTTAAGCTATAATTTATTCTATCATACATAGGTACATCAAAAAAAAATTAAACTACTAATTTAATCTGAACTAAGAACAACATAACAAAAAGAATGTAAATGTTTATTAATTACTTTCCACATTAACTGTGAACTGTGGAATCCTTGGAGCATTCTGATGTTGTTTGTTTGTTTGCAGAGTTTTATTACCCAAGTAGATAACAACATCATAAGTGTGAGCTGTATAGTTATATTCATCTCTTTCATTCTAAACATTCAATTACATTTGATTACTCCTAAAGTAAAAGGTAGCTATTTTAGGAATCAAAATTAGGAATCAAAAATTAGGTATCCCTGAAGCTCTGAAGTATTCCACGTTTAGTCAAGATTAAGTGGACTTTAGCAGCTTAGTGATATATCTTGGGGGTCCGAGTCAGGTATTTTGACTGGCCAGCAAATTTAGGAAAGGTTTAGTTAGTTTTGTGAAAAGTTTACTTAGTTCAGTTTATTTAGTTATAATTTCGGCAATTTCAGTGCTTATGACAAATTCAAGGCATTGTTTAGCTAAGTCACAATTTGACAACTTTGGGAAATTTTGCCATTTACTAGATAACTACCATCATCACTTCCTTTTCCAGATAGGCAAACTCTTATTCTTTGTACAGTAAGCTTAATTTTTTCAGAAAATAAGTCCAGCTACTGCCTTTAGGAGAGAAAAAAAGGGCAGATGTAAACATTCTTCCAGGATTTAAACCAGCATTATCATGGATCATGCTTGTAAAGGACTTACAAGGAATGAGGCAACTGCTTCAGTCAACTTATCCTTTGCTAGTTTTTTGTTTTGTTCTTATCATTTTTATGGTCTCTATAAAAGTTTATGGCTTCATTTCATCTGCTTCTTTAAGCAGCACTTAGCAATGAACCTGATCATAACCTTAACCTTTATAGCCCCTATTAAAAAATGTCTGGGTTGATATTCACTGGCCACATAAGCAGTGGGCACCAGACCTTTGCCAATCACTCGTGCTTCAAGAAGTCTGCAAATTGGAAGCAGAGGAATTAAGAAATGCGCAACATAAGCTGTAAAGACTTACCGAGCCTTATTTGTTATTCAGAATTACAGTAACACTTTTTATATACGTATTGCAGGTAAAGGCTGGGCTAGAGTGTGATGTATCTAGCCAAGAACTATGAAATGATGCTTAATATCTAAAAATAGAGAAAGCATCATCAGAAAATAAACCACACCTGCTTAAATGCTTCAGATTTTTTGTAATCTTCATGTAGATGGCCACAGAAAGATGCCCAATCTAAACTAATGGCAGCAGGGACATGTCTAGTTCTATACTGGCCCAAGCAGAGATAAAATATATCTTTTCAAGACACAGGAAAAATACTTGTATCGCCATTCAAATCAGGATCAAACATTCAAAACAGCATTAATCAGAATGGCTTTTTGTTCCAATCTTGTAACAAATCCTTCATGCACAAGTGAATTCCTTTCTTCAAAAACAACTTGAAATGGATCTCAAACAATTTTGATTTTAGGATATAATGTACAATCCCTAATATTTCTCTTGCATTCTTGATGCCATTTTGGAAGATACTGGCATAGAAATACCATAAAACAAATAAATAATTTGTTTCTTTGGCAAACGTTGCATAGATTGGAGACATCAGCCACCTCTCCATTCAGAACAAACTGCTATTTTGAAATGCTCAGCATTTTCCCATATTTTCTCTAGCAAATTTTCTTTGCATCAAATTCACAAAATGGGGAGGAACTTTCTAAAAGAAAAACTATGAAAAAAATGATCCTCACACAGTTAGGTTCAAAGATCATATGTAGGCAATCTTTGCCCAGAGGCTGACATTTTAAAAGCCAAGGTGGTGCAGTGCAGCACTACAGGCTACTTCAGCTGACTGATAGTTGCAGTTTGGCAGTTCAAATCTCAGTGGCTTAAGGTGGTCTCAGCCTTCCATCCTTCCGAACTGGGTGAAATGAGGGCCCAAATTGTTGGGGCAATGTGCTGACTCTGTAAACTGCTTAGAGAGGGCTGTAAAAACACTATGAAGCGGTATATAAGTCTAAGTGCTATTGCTATTAAAACTGCACTCCTTTCTGTACATTTTTTAAAAATAACCTTTATTTTTGTATGTTGACAAAAAGATAAGAAAAGGGTGTTTTGCATTTCAACAAACAAGAATGAAATATGACAGACAAAAACCCTGCAGAAGCCACAAAGAAATCATTTTTACAACAAAACTAAATTAAACCATCTTCTTGGATGGATTGAAATATGGGAGATTGCAGCCTTTCTTTTGTTCTATTTCTCTGTAGCCATTTTTCTAAAGTAACCTGTCATACATCAGTATGTCAGAGAACCCAAGTCTCTGGATGCTGAATAAAGTGAAATGGAAGCAGGTTTTTTTCTCTCTGTATCTAATCTGTGACTTTCTTCAAGAGCCTTTCTTCAATCATTAACTTATATGAATTGGAAACATTCCTTAGATCCATATGGATGCTCTTGGAAATGAATTGATAATTACAGGTTAGCCAGCATGTTCATCAGTAAATTGATTCCAAGCAGGCATCAAGAAATAAATCCTTTAATAATATAGATCTCACTGTGAGCAATAATGATTGGGCTGTGCTGGAATGGTTTAGAACAGGCCAGATGTGTCACACGCAGGCCACGCCCACCCAGGCTCCGCAAAGGGAAAAAACATTGTGAAATATCACATGACAGCAATGTGACATGGCGAGTGTGACACCCATGGTTTAGACCAAAAAAGGACTGCACTGAGCAGCTCTGGGCAGGCTGCAGAAATATGCCTTCCACAATTACATCTTGGAAACTATTTGGTTGGTGCCTTGTTAGCAAACCTGATATGTTCATCTTCAAAAGTCCAAATACAATTCTAAAATCTTATTTTTATCCATCAATAAACACCAGATCACCACATCAACACCAAGGTTTCTCACACTGATTGCTAAGAGTGCTCACTTCAATGATTTCTAGGTCCTTTGAATAAGAAATCCTTACATGTTCCTGTTCCTTCTCTCTCTGTCTCTCTCTCCCTCCCTCCCTCCCTCCCTCCCTCCCTCCCTCCCTCCCTCCCTCCCTCCCTCCCTCCCTCCCTCCCTCCTCTCTCTCTCTCTCTCTCTCTCTCTCTCTCTCTCTCTCTCTCTCTCTCTCTCTCTCTCATATTACAGGACTGCCAAAGAAACACAACTGGAGACTACTGTGACCGATGTCCAGAAGGCTACCTCGGTGATGTGACCAGAGGAGCACCCAGTTTCTGCCAACCTTGCCCTTGTCCCTTGCCTTTGGTGGCCAAGTAGGCAAACTAATATTTATTTTCAAATGATGTTAGTTATTATAGCCATCCCCCCTGCTGCTGAAAAAAATGCCCATGGCCAAACTTCATTGCTCTTTAATATAGCTAAAAAATATGTTACTATGTGTTGTCTGATATTGCAGACATTATACTTAATCTGTTTTTCTTTTATTCTATGATCTACCTTGTGTGTGCATACCTGAGCCCCTTTGGGTCAGTTTTGACTCCTAAAGTGGTTTGCCATTGCTTGTTTCTTAGGGCTGAGGGAAAGTGATTGGCCCAAAGTCACCAGTTGGTTTTGTGTCTAAGGCTGTATTAGAACTCAGTCTCCTGGTTTCTAGCCTGATGCCTTAACCACTGCACCAAACTGGAGGGAAAGAATTTATAATACAAATGTGCCTTGAAAAAGAAGTATTTCATTCTTTCAAGGAACTAGTTTAATCTTCTGGTTGGGAGCAAATCTGGGTACAGATGTTTTTGGGAAAATATGCCTCAAATCTTCAGACAAGGCTTTTCAGATATATTACAGAACATGACAGCAATCCAAAGTAATAGAAATGTTAAGGAAGTTTACAAATGTAAAATATACGATATATTGAGCCAGAGTATTCAGTATTCTGAATGAAATCCATGAGAGCCCAGCATTATGAGGAATGAATGGAAACCCTACACTTATATTCAACTTAATAATCCGTGAGATTTTGTTACTGGATTCCTCAATGCCTTCAAGAATATCATAGTTTCTAACGAACTTGACAAGTTCTTAAAAACTCAGGGATGTATTCAGAGATGGATCTGCCTTCAAAGTAGCCCAGGTTGAACTGTATAACACAATCAAACATCAGGAATTGATCACAGGGAATGTTTTATGACATTTTGTATTATGTGATAAAATGCTTTATGATCATTTTTGTCATAAAAGGTTTTATAACAATTCCCTAATTCCAATTCCATGAGAGTTATGGGTCCTGAAATGGGGCACATTCTATAAGTTAAACCATTTAAAATATCTCAGTTCAAAAAGTGTTACTCTATGATGCACCATTTCACCTAGTGAAAGGTTACAGATACAAGACTTTTACTAATATATAGATAACATGGAATTCATGGTCATTTATCTGGCACAAGCTCTGAATAGTTCTAAGATCCTAATAAATTGTCACTTCTTATCCTTATAATTTCCATTTCAGTAGCAGCCCAATTTCATACAATTTTCGTAACCTTTAAACTGACAGACTGCACGGATGGTCTATTAGTCTTGCTTCCAAGGCATTTATTACTTTTTTTCTTCCATGAATTCATATATATTGCTTACATTGCAAAAATACATTGTGGAAGACAGATGTTGAAACTGTAAAAGATGAAGTAAAATAAATCATTTCCTACTTCTTTCCCTTCGATAGATATGTTGTGGTGCAATTAACTATATGATTTTTTTTAAAGTTTCACAGTTTACAGTGCTCTATGCCTAATGTGGATAATGGGTTAGTAACATTTGGGATCTGTTGCAATGGGTGGAGATAAGGCCAATTGGTTTGTCTCTTAGATTTAAAGATTTTATAACAAGGATAAAAGATGAACGCAGCAAAGAAAATATTTGTACAACAGGAAAAATGGATATAAAAGTCTATGGGAAACAATTACATTTACTCAGCTAGGTTTATGAGAATGCCTTTAGGTGAAAAATAGTCTTTCTTAAGAGTGTGCCCTACATATTCATGGAAGGTCACCTGAGATGATAAAAGGTACAGTATCTCCCCATGCACATGTAATCTGTATTCACTACCAAACCTATAAGATGCCTCTCCTCCTCCAATATACATGAATTGTTGAAAATACCCCTGTAGAAAAACATTCACAGCAAACTGAATTGACCTTGAAGAGCAACAAGATTGGAGAAGATTTAGTCATGAAGCTGTAGCCCAGTAAACCAGATTTTTTGACCGTATCTCAGAGACATATGGTTAGTATACTGACCTAGTAGGAAGGGATAAATGATGTCAAATGAATAGGTTTGCCTGATGATGATGTTCGTCCATCATGTTCGAAGAGGACCTTGACATTTAACAGGTTGTGGACTGTCCACAATGTGTCCACAGGTGGCTGGTAAGGCCTATATGGGCATGAAATGTTCTACCACATGTTGGGCAGACATGTGTGGGCACCATTGTTGCAGCATTTGCAGCTCTGGCTTTGCAGAGTGATCGCTTCTCTTGTGGTCATGGTTGTTCTTCTGTCCTCAGATGTCTGGCAGCCTTGGTGGAACAGTGTGTGCCATGTCAATTGATCTTGTGCCAGGGTTTCCCAGGAGATGGTGTCAATTCCAGGGACTTGAAGGAGGCTTTCAACGTGTCTTTATATCATTTCCTTTGTCCTCCGTGCAATCACTTTCCTTGAGACAGCTCGCCATAGAGGAGCTGTTTAGGTATGTGATGGTCTGGCATCCTTACAAAATGGCCTGCCCAGCGTGTCTGGGCTTTCATCAGTAGGGTGTAGGCTGATGGCAGGCCTGCTCTGGAGAGGAGTTCTGTGTCTGGCAGTTTGTCCTGTCACCGGATCCTCAGAAGTTTTTTTCAACTTCCTAGTCTACAGTTCTGGTATACCCCAGTAGCTTCTCATCCTAACATGGCTGGATCTGCTTAGCTTCATGAAATCATCCAAAATTAGCTAAATGTTGTCACCTGCTGAGGTTTTTAACCCAAAATGGACATTTCTCCATTCAGCACTGTTATTTATTCTGATTTCTGACAGGAGTCTTTCCATTTTCTGCAAACAGGTTCCTGGTGCCTTCTATATAGAAAATGTTTTACTGTTCAATGTGCACCCTTCCACCCCACCAGATATGTAAACCAGAATTTATTCCACTATCGATATGTATCAGAGGTCATTTTATTTATTCTTAAAAAATAAACTTTTGAATTGGTCAGAATTTTGCAAAATATTCCACCATCATCTTTAGGATTTCCATTTATTTGCAATCCATTTCACATCTCCATCAAGGCAATGAATGTTTCCTAACTGATCTTTCCATCATTGTCATTGAAAATTTTGCCAATAAAGTGCAACTGATTTAAAATCTGGTTTACAGCTGATCAATCCTATCAAGAGCCATATTCACAGCTACTGTGCTGTGTGTCCCTTTCAAATAAAAGACACATTATCTGATTAATAGTTTAAAAAAGGAAAGGAAACATTTTTTGTTGCCTGCCCTTAGAGTAGTTAGAATTTTGGATGTACATTCTCAATGTATTATTGTCTTTATTTATTATTTTCACTTTATTCACTTTTTCCTTTTACATTAAAAATGTATTGTTACAGGAATAGAATTCCTTAAATGTTATGGGAAACAAAGGTTTGCTCTTCTGTTTTGCAACGAAGAAACTAGATATATGGCTAACACAGAACAAGCATTTATAGTCTGACCAAAAGTGTATCAAGTTCTTTAAACTGGCATCTTCATTATTTACACAGTTGTTCTTGGAACTCATCTGTAGGGATTGTGATGGATTTTCTGAGCAGGCATGGGGGTCTGGAAGATTATCTCCATTTATATTGGATAGCTTGGGAATTTGCAGAACAGTCTTTGGACAACTGAACACCAGTTATTTAAAATGTCAATATATGTGATTTTTTTTAATTCCCTAGAATTTTTTTTCAAACTCTCTTACAAAATATACAGAAATAGTTCTAGCTTATTATTATGTCCAGAACTGGAGTTTTTTTCAATATATAAGGAATTAAGTGTGTAAAATTGGTAGAGGAGAAAAATTCTCCAGGGATGAAATGAAGTTGAAATAATGTCACTAAAATGTTAACAGAAGGCAGTGTGCAAGTGCTATTTTTCATGACAATCTCAAACAAGTCTCTTTGACCTTATAAACATCTCCAAACAAGGGAAATAAATGTACTCATGGTAGCGCTAGAGAATAGTGGCTTAGACATGCAGATGAAATAGAAGCCAAAATACAGCAGTTTTTATTTGCATTTGATTAGCTACGCCGAACAATCCCATCAGAATTCTGTGGAAGCTACGAACTCCATACAGCCAATCCTGCTGGTGTTAGAACAACTCATTTCTGGCCACCTGATGTGAAAGGATCAGGATTTGAGACTTACCAGCCACCTGTTATAGCATCCATGTTCTAGCTAGGTTCTAACTAGCTTCTTCCCAGCTAGGTAACCTGGGAAGAAGCTAGATTAATAAATCCTTGCTCTTGGAGAAAAATATATTTATATTACCATGTTTCCACAAAAATAAGACAGGATCTTATTTTCTTTTGACCTCCAAAATAACCGCTTGGCCTTATTTTTGGGGAGATCTTATTATTTTTGTGGTGCAGGAGGTGGCAAGTGTGGTCACTTCAGGGCTGCTGCTGTGTTGCAATATTTTTGGGGAGGGCTTATTTTAGCGCATGCAGTCAAAAGCCTGATTGAGCTTATTATCTGGGGAGGTCTTATTTTTGGGAAACCAGGGTATTTCTGTAACCAGCATTATCTACTCAGTGGGTCTGACAAAATGGACTTTGACCCATGAAGTTTATGCCACAGGAAATAGATGTAAGAGACTGCCTTGTGATTTGGGTTTTGGAATCCCACCAAAATTTCCCAGGAGGAGATAGAATTGCCAAATATTATTGAACGGGAAAAGCATGTGATCCCCTAATGAATGACACCATCTGTATCTTTTGGTTACTAAACAGCATAGTTACTGAATAGTTCTTCTGTGTCTGAGTTTGTAAATTAAAATAGGCCAGTTTTCAAAAGCTGAATATTTGCAGGAGGAGATGCACTAAGAAATAAAATATGTAAAATAATGTATATTAAAGTACATTATTATATTATTGAGGTAGTGTGCAAAGAATATCCAAACAGGACAATAAAAAATAAGGTAGTATTGTAATAATGCTTATCATAAAATTTCCCAACTAGTTTCCCAATATTCATTATAATGGCAAGGAATTTTGAAATTCCAAATATATTTTGGAACTCTGAAATTATTGAAAATAATTTTCAATATTTTCAAATTTTCAATATTGGGAAAAGCCAGCTTATATAGTATTCAGATATAATTGATATGATGCATTAGTTCCCTACCTAAAGTCAAAGAATGCTAACAGAGTTAATTTATTCTTGTGTATTATTGACAAATCAGATGTTGTTTTTCATCTGGTTTTCTCTGGATTTCTCTAACACTTTCATAATTCCAGAGATCCAATATTTGTGCATTCCAAGACAGCAGCTGTGGCAAGGACTGATACAGCTGCAAAAATTAATCTCTGCTCTCTTTTCCTTTCTTTCCTGGGGGAAAAAGGAATAGAAAAAAATGTTATTTCCCAGCCATATTTGCTCCCGCCCCCATCCCTTTTCAACATTTTTATTAATTTGCCCATGAAGAGTTCTTACAGCCTGGAAGCTTGCATCCTTTTATCTTTGCTCTAATAAAAGAACTTGTCTCAAATAGATTTCTGTTATGAGAAAATTTTCAGATTGTAGGCTGAGTTAATTTTGCTTTCTTTCTTTAATAGTCTTACAAAGGCTGCACAGCAGGCAATTGCCTATGGTTTGAATCTAATTAACTTCAATAGAATCTGAATGAATTATGTTGTAAGGGTTCTCAGAAGTTCATGTATATACAGTAAGTTATAAACCACTTGGCATTTTTGGTAGCAATAATTCTCCTTCAAAGCAACCAAGGACTGAAATGAAGGAAATAACAGAGCTTGAACATATGTGTTCTTACTAAAACCAGTTGGAAATAAATATGATTTCTCTTTGTTCCTCTCCTATTGACAACAAGCATAAATAACAGTTACTTCATTTATTAATTATATTATTGGAAAACTAGGATTCCCACTTTGAAGTCATTCAAAACTGACTAGTGAGGTCATTGTTTATCTTACCTTCTTGTGATCTCTATTTTATCTCCTAGGAGTAGCTAAACCTTGGATCAGGATGAGGTATTGCCACATTTAGTGGTAAATGTACAAAGGTTTTCAACATAAGCCTATTGAGGTTCTGTATTGTATAGGTTACATTCACGAGTGTGTGAATAATCATCTCTAATAATGACTTTTTAATATACTTTTAGCTTTGGAGTCTCCTGTTACAGAAAAAATGGAGTGGTGCGCTGTAAATGCAAAGAGCATTATGCAGGGTCAAACTGCGAAAGGTATGGACATGTTTTAAGAATTATAGATCTCAATTTTGATTAGTACAGTATATATATAAATGATTTAATAGGCAAAATTTCTTCTCATCCCCACACTTAAATGAAGCAGGAAAAATCAGTAAGTGTTCATATACTACAATAATAAAAGAGAAAAATGGTGGACCTCACATGTTGTTAATTTACCAAAGACTTAACTTAAAGTAAATTGAGGGAGGGCACAACCTTGACATCTCAGCAAATTCCTGCTCTGTAGAACTGCTTGAGGAATAAGGTTAACTAATTTGTTTCAGGTTATCAATGCAGTACTTCTCCATTCCTAGCTCCAACCAAAGTTACTGAAATGATCCTCAATGAATTCAGTTCCCTCATTAAAGAGGTGCTCTTACATATACATGAACGTTAAGAATTATGTAAGAATGAACTCACATTCGTATGCAATTTACAAGTGTACAAAGTACCCATCATGCTTTGTGTGCCAGTTTCAGGCATTTCCAGGGCAACAATTGCTAGGGAAAAAAAAAAGAAATGGATCACTTGCGGCTCCACTTTGGCATCCCTGATGATCATATGAGCAGGCTCTCTTTGGTTTGGGTAGTTCTCACAAAGTGACTGAATGCAAAAATTTGTCCACGATCAAAACAAGTTATTGGAATAATCCTCAATGAATTCAGTTCTCTCATTAAAAAGAGGTGCTCTTACATACATGCGGTGTGAGCATTAAGAATGAACTGCATTTCAGCTGATTTCCCATTGAAAGGGCAAGCAGCATCCAATGGCCCCAGGAAACAATGTTTTTTTTAACACTCTTTTCAAATCTCTTCAACACCTGTGTCAAAAAATTTGAAGAATATATCAAGTGCATGAAATGTGAAAATTATATTACAGCATGACCTTTTGGCATGATTTTTTAATAATTTATTTTTCTCACCAATCTGCTGTTTCAAAGATATTAGCAGCTGGAAAGGTAACATTTCATGAAAGATAAATGTAGGGCAGCAATACACATTTCAACCTTGGAACTCTGGAGATCAGAGCAATAGATCAGATTTCTGGGTGCCAGAAATGCTCCAAGTTTCTACCTTGTTGATTTATACCCCCCTCCCCGGAATGCCACCAGTCCAAAAGAAAGACATGCATATCAGAGGTGAAATCCAGCAGATTCTAACAGGTTCTGGAGAACTGGTAGTGGAAATTTTGAGTAGTTCGGAGAACCAGGAAATCCCACCTCTGGTTGGCCCCAGAGTGGGGTGGGAATGGAGATTTTGCAGTATCCTTCCCCTGACACACCCACCAAACCATGCCCATCAAGCCACGCCCACAGAACTGCTAGTAAGAAAATCTGAATTTCACCACTGATGTATATTAATAATTGCTGGGTTTGTATTTTCACTCCAGGTGTGCTCCCGGTTATTATGGAAACCCTTTGGTGATTGGCAGTACTTGCAAAAAATGTGATTGCAGCGGCAATTCGGATCCTAACTTGATCGTTGAGGATTGTGATGAAGTGACAGGCCAGTGTCGCAATTGCATGCGTAGTACCACAGGATTCAATTGTGAACTCTGTGCTCCTGGTTATTTCGGGGATGCTAGAATAGCCAGAAAATGCACAGGTATTACATTTTGTAAAATATTTGATTTGTTCCATGGATTTTCATGAAAAATTGATCCTCTGTAGACTATTTATTTATATTTCATATTCCTAAACCACCCATCTCCCTCGGAAACATTTTACTTTTGGTGAGTTTATAGCAAACAAGAACAGATTTTACAGATACATAAAATAAAGTTGGGAATATAAACATAAAAAACCAGAAACAGACTAACAACTGAAAGGGACCTTGGAGATCTTCTAGTCGAACCTCTTGCTCAAGCAGGAAAGTCTATACCATTTCAGAGGAACATTGCCACTAAGCTCAGGACTTTCATTTAAATATCATATAGCTTATAACTGGATATATTTGATATTGCTCTGAAAATTATTTCAGATGGAATCTGGCTTCGTTGTGCATTTACAGTAAGGCAGATTAATATACTGACATTATTATCCATAAAGGATATCTATCTGCTTTGCAGTAGTGGATTAATCATGCAATGTACACATTTATATCACAGTAAAAACCAGCCCAGCCTAGGGACTAAGCTAATTTTAGAAGCATAATAAGACATAAGTGCCAAAAAAAATTAATGCATTCCAAAAATGAATCCTTTAGAAGCCCAACATTTAATAATTGCACACTATTCTGGTTTTTTTTAATCTTGGAAGTAATAAATAATTCAGCCTTTCAAGCTGTATAAGATTTCAAAAGGACCTTTATATTATATTCATGCTAACAGTCTGTTGATTGAGATAATACATACATAAATTTGGGGATTTTGTCCACTTTCTCTATAGGTGTTAGGTGGGCTTATTTTTCATCCGCAGTATTTTGAACACTTCAACATTATAGAGAAATATAGCCAGTTTTATTTTTAGAATTCAGAGATTAAAAGGTAGGTATGAAAAATAATGCATAAATTTTTATCAGTGTTATAGGGTTAGGGCTTAGAAATTGTAAATTAGAAAGCATCTAATGGGAAATTACAGATATTCTGTTAACATGATTATGCAGATGAGCCCATTACCAAACGCATTATTTCGTAAATGTAAGAGCAAAGACATTAAAAATTGCAAGAGTGTTATTTTTTGTATCTCAGAAATTTCCTCAGAGCTGTTATGCTGCAAACTTATATGTTTCACATATAAACTATTTAGGCCATGATTTAAAAAAAGATATTGTTCAATTGCAATAATTGTTTCTGGAATTATTTTCTGATTTATTGCATATATTTTCCGCAAACCTATATGTCTATTGCTTGTTTTATAGAAAAACAACTATCAAATGTCACAATGCCTTTGGTCTTAAAATAACAGAATTTGTAAGGTAATATGTAAATGCAGCCTTAAATTCACTGAGATTTCTGCACAACCATATAGTCATGTTCTATATAGATATGTAAAAAAGATGTACATACAATGAACAAGCAAATAAAGACTATTAAATAGAATCATCCCGATATCTAAAACTTTATTAATCTATACAAAGGAATGAAGAGTCAGTTTGATGTAGTGTTTAAGGCACCAGGCTAGAAACTGGGAGACCCTGAGTTTTAGTCACACATGAGGCACAAAGCCAATTGAGTGACTTCTCCCTTTCCCAGCCCTAAGAAGGAGACAGTGACAAACCACTTCCAAAAATATCTTGTCAAGAAAACTGCAGGATTTAATCCAGACAGTTGACCAGGAGTTAACATGGACTACAATGCCTCCTTCCTCCTCCCAAAATTCTAAGGGATAGTATCAGTAACATAATATAGTGAATTTGTATGCTAAAATAAGATTTAAACAATACTATATTGCAATTAATGCTTGCCCAAACATTTTTATTATGATGATCAACTATCAGTCACCTATTTTTCTAAGCCTATTGCCTTTGGATTATATCATTTGAGTAAAGGGAAAGCATATCTTGGCCTCATAATATAAAATCCTAGATGTAGCTTTGCTTCTAATGCCAAATTATTAATCGAATTCAGGCTTAGGATATAGAATGGCTTTCCGCCTGTCTGATCTCTTGCTAATGCAAGAATATGAATGAACATTCCAGAATCATAAGTATTATATTACATTTTTTTATTTATTATGTAACTTCTGTTTTTATTCACCATTTTAAGCCTCCCCCCCTACAAAATTGTATGAAATTAACAGCATAAAAAGTCTTGACATCTTTAATAAGTGATTGTGTTTGAACGTAGGGTAGGTATGCTGCTACTGCTGAATGAGAAAGCTCCAGAATGTTCCTACATAATGCAAGTGGTCAGGGTATAAAAACATCATATTTCTTATAAGCTCATCCGAGGCCTTTTTTAGAGGAAAGAGGGCAAGAGATTCCCAGGCCATAGCCAAAGTTCAGTATTTTAGATGGATCAATATTTTTCATATGAGGAAGAAAAAACAATTCTTTAAAATGTAAAGTCAAGAGTTTTTCAGTATTTCACGTTTCTACCTACATGCCTGATTCCTGGGCTACTGACCTCTATTGACCAAAACAACGAAGAAAATAATTCATAAGTGCAGGATCTTTGGACAGCAATTGACACTGTAGAAAAATGATCGAGGAAAAAAAATCAGGGAAAGGAAAATAAAATGAAGCGAGTTTGAGGAAATATCTAAAGAGGAATTAGGAAGTGAAGATTCAAGTGTGTACTGTAGAACCATCAGCTGCATAAATGGCATATAAAAGATGTCTCAACTCACACAAGATGTGATAACATGAGAAGTATTTAGAAGGGACCCTCCCTAGTTTTACAGGGAGTAATAGGAAAGGAAGGGAGAATTACTTTCAATCTTTCAAAACTCTATTAATGTACAGACACACACACACACACACCAAAAAAGAAGGAGCTAGTACTTCTTATCTAGACTACCTCTGAGAGCTCACAATATCCCAGTATGAAATAATTATTTACTTGCATGCTTACCATTTAAACAACTGCACAGTAATAAATTGACCTGTCTTTTCCCAGCATGCAACTGTGGAGGAGCACCTTGTGACCGTCAAACAGGACAATGCCTCGGAGAACCTCCAATGCCTGCTCCAGTCACAGATTGCCCAGATATCAGTAAGAAGAGCAGGGATATGTTCTGTTGCTACACTCGGTCCTTCTTCCCCATGTTTACATTTCCAAATTATACATATTCTATGTTCTTTTTGGCCAGCATTAGTTTATGGAATGATAGATGTAAAAGAGGTAGACATTAGAATATACTACAGCTAATCCTTGACTTAAAGTACAGCCATAATTGAGCCCAAGGTTTCTGCTGCTAAGCGAAACAGTTGTTAGGTGAATTTTGCCCCAGTTGTTAAGTGAATCACTGGTGGTGTTACATTAGTAATATGGTTGTTAAATGAATCTGGTTTTCCCATTGACTTTGCTTGTCAGAAGGTTGAAAGGTGATCACAAGACTCTGGGACACTGCAATCATCATAAATACGAGTCAATTTCCAAGCCTCTGAATTTTGATCATGTGATGATTGGGATGTTGCACGGGTCATAAATGTGGAAAATGGTGATGTCACTATTTTCAGTGCCATTGTAACTTTGAGCGGTCCCTAAATGAACTGTTGTAACTTGAGGACTACCTATACATTAAAGTTTGGCATGGGAAATTGCTTGAAGTAAGAATAGGTAGCCTGTAGTTCTCAGGTCTCTGGAAGATCCTTCTGTTTAACCAGATGCCTGAACAAGAGGCAAAAACATGTTAGCAAAAAGAAATGAGAGAGAAGAATGGAAAGAAGGGTTTGCCCATAAAGTTTAGCTTTGGCCATCCAAGTTGTGACTCCCAATAAATTATCCCTGAAGGGATATCGATGGTCTTCTTTTTTTTAAAATGCCACTTTCCACAATGATTCGTTGGGAGAAGGAAAAGTGCAACCTAGGAAAGGCATTTCAAAGAAGAGACAACCTGGGGCAAAACAGGATGAAGGGCCCCTACACCAAAGGCCCAATCTGCCTAGGAATCACATAGATAAACTTAGTCCCACCGAGATCTAAGACAGTTGTTGTGCATACTTCAATATTAAGTTTATGTAGCTATGCTTTGGACAAAATAACTGAAAACCACGATCAAATGTACTTTCTAAACGTAATGTAGCCAATTATTTTGAGGTGGCATTTAGCACTAGCACTGATGATGCTACCTAGTTTGGGTAATGAAACATCTGCAAGAAAACAAGCAAGCTCAGAGAGCACCAAGGACCCTTCATTTCAACCTAAACTATAAATATTCTCCTTTACTGATTTGTCCATTTTCTTTGCCAATGATGGCCATCCCTCAATATATTTAAGAATAAAGATTTGAATTCTATTGGGGAGGATACTTTGGGTTTTTGGCCATAAATTAATAAAGTAACTAGGTAAAAAAATCCAAATTCAGTCTTAATTTCTAGCTAACTTCAGTCCCAGATCTTTCTTTCATGAAATTAAGCTATGGATAGATTATTAAACAGAGACTGATACCTTTTCTTCTGTGTATCTCTGTTATTAAATCTGGTATTCACAGAGATAAAGTGTTTAAGAAAAAAATCTGTATAGTATTGCATTCAGTTTAGTTTCAGTTTATTGTATTTATATGCTGCCCCTTTCCCCCGAAGCGGGACTCAGGGCGGCTCACAACGCGAACCGGGGAAGGGGGATACAGTCAAAAATTTAAAAACAAACATAACAATATATAATTTAAAACTCACAACAGTCATACCATTCGAGACGGGGGCAACAACTCTTTAGCCCCAGGCCTGTCGGAACAGCCAGGTTTTAAGGGCTTTGCGGAAGGCCTGGAGGGTGGTGAGGGTTCGAATCTCCACGGGGAGTTCGTTCCAGAGGGTCGGAGCAGCCACAGAGAAGGCTCTCCTCCGGGTAGTCACCAGTCGACACTGGCCGGCGGATGGAATTCGGAGGAGGCCTAATCTGTGGGATCTAATCGGTCTAGTGGAGGTAATTGGCAGCAGGCGGTCTCTCAAGTACCCAGGTCCAATACCATGAAGGGCTTTATAAGTGACGACTAGCGCCTTGAAGCGTATCCGGAGACCAATAGGCAGCCAGTGCAGCTCGCGGAGGATAGGTGTTACGTGGGTGAACCGAGGTACACCCACGATCGCTCGCGCGGCTGCATTCTGGACAAGCTGAAGTCTCCGAATATTCTTCAAGGGCTGCCCCATGTAGAGCACGTTGCAGTAGTCCAGTCTAGAGGTCACAAGGGCGCGAGTGACTGTTGTGAGGACCTCCCGGTTCAGGTAGGGACGCAACTGGTGCCCCAGGCGAACCTGGGCAAATGCCCCCCTGGTCACAGCCGACAAGTGGTGTTCAAAAGTCAGCTGTGGGTCCAGGAGGACTCCCAAATTGCGAACCCTGTCTGAGAGGCGTACTGTTTGACCCCCCAGCCTGAGAGATGGAACACTTGGCCAATTAGTAGGAGGGAAACACACCAGCCACTCGGTCTTATCTGGATTGAGTACAAGCTTTTTAAGCCCCATCCAGTCCCTAACAGCCTCGAGGCACTGGCACATCATGTCAAAAATTAAAAATAAACCCACTTATTTTTGGGAAATTGCTGATTCATAGTCATATGAGTTTTGTTTCTTTTTTTGAATTTTGGAATAGTTGCTTTCTTTTGCTTTTAATTAATTCTTCCACTTAAGTGTTAATTTTTCTCTTGCTGTCCTGCAATAGGTCATTTCCTATAGTTTCCTAATTATATGCTGTACTTGTTAGGTAAGGCAGCAGGTGTTTCACTTCAAAAACAACATATACTAAGATTGTTGTTTTTCTGTGAATTTAAAGCAATTTAGAAGTGTGACAAGATTTGGGTTCAACATTATGTATTTTTGATATAAGGGTTGTATTACTTCAATATTACTGGTAATAACCATACAACAAGAATCTGAATTTCTTACTGTTAATCCTTTGTACTGTACATCCTTTTGACAGATTTTTCCTAAATGGGGAAAACAAGCAGGAACATTCTTTTACAAAGCAGAAAAGACACTTGAGTTTCTAACAAGAATGTGTATCCCTTTTCAACTGTCTGCATTTTCGTTTATTGTTAGGCTGTGACAAATGCATTTGGGACTTGACTGATGATATCAGCCTGGCAATCCAATCCATTGAGGAAAGCAAAGAAATTCTGCTAAGCATCTCCACTGGAGTTGCTGCTCACAAACACTTGCACGACCTCAATGCCACTACTTTTATCCTCAAGGTACCTAATTTCTTCATTCTTCAATCCCGTCAGAAGAAATCGTTTCCGGAAACAGCTTCCTTTCAGAGTTAAAATAAACCAGAGTGGGGAGATTTGGCTAAAAGTTATATGGTGGGAGAAAAGGAGAAATTAAAGCTGGGTCACTACAAAGAAAAAATAATAATTCTGTTCCATTTTAAATTTGCTCCTTCCTCAGCTATCATTTGCCATGAGAAATAGAACACATGACAACACATATCAGCAGTCAGATACATAAAAGGGTGCCATAGGAAAGATGTTCAGGTCCTAATTTCCATTGCCACAGAAACAAAGATCAGAAATAACAAGTACAAATTACAACAACCAAGAGGCATTTAAATATAAAAAAACTCCCTGGCAATAAGATCTATAGAGCACCTTATCTATGGAGGCTGTGAGTTCTCTCTTACAGTTTTTAACAAGTGAGTGGACAGTCACCTTTCGTGCATGGCTTAATATATTCTCCTGCAGATCTCAGAGGATTGGATTAAATGACCTTTGGGGTCCCTTCCAATTCCACGATCTATGATCCTATAAATAGATTGAGATATAGTCTGCAGAAATTTCAAGCTCAGCAAGTTTATAAGTCATTAATGTCACAATGAAATAATACATTATAAGCATACCTTGGTCATTCCAGATTTATTACCACTGAGGCAACTTCAATTTTAGCTTGCACAACCTCAGAGGCAATTCTGTGGTTTACTCTCTTCATACATTCATTTAGTTTGTCTAAGTAGAAATTTAGATACACAGAGATGAGATAGAGATAGTTGAGAAGAGAGAGAGATGAAGATACAGAGATACAGAGCCATACATGCACTGCAGATGAGTATAGTGAATGGACAGTGTCAGTCAAGAATAAAAGAGATTTAGATTTGTTAATTCCCATTTAGTTATGGTTGGTTCCTGTAAGCCTTTGGTTGGTCATTCTCTATTTGCCTAAACTACTCTATTTTGCTAGATTGCAGTGAGAGATTAATAGAATATCAGAGTTGGAAAGGACCAGGTAGGTCTTCTAGTCAAACCCCCTGCTCAAACAAGAGACCCTATACCAGGGGCGTCAAAACTTGGGAACTTTAAGACTTGTGGACTTCAATTTCCAGAATTCCCCAGCTGGGAAATTGTGATATTCAATTGCAGAGTAATTCTTGGAAAGATGTATGGAAAAAGCTGACTTTTCAGTGGTTGGGATTTTTTTTAATGATCAAAAAACAAGGTCAATTTTAAAATAACTTGGATGAAGGCATTTTTCAGGAATTAAGCAACAGGAAAGCATTCCTTTGATTCTGTTGGGTCTCTCAATGAGTTTTAATGCCATTGCTTGTAATATTCTTTAATGTTTAATGGATTGAAACTGAAGGCAAGATGCTAATAAGAAAGGGGCAGAGCTTCTGTCTTTCCTGGAGATCTAGTCTCAGAAATTGTGTTAATATTGTAATGCTTATTTTAGAACCTTGGCTGGTGGCCAATCCAAATAGGGGAGAATTAACATTTTGGGGACTAAGGATGCAAGCCTCACAATGGGTGACACGGAAGACGTTGCACTCCACAAAGTGGATGGAATCAAAACAAAGGGATAGGGAAATCTTTTTCAATTTAAGTTTTTTTTAAATTAAAACAAACAAAAGGCATTAAAAGTAGTTAATAGAGTCATTCTCTATGTATTTTTCACCTGAAAATATGAACTGAGGTGATTTCTTGAAGCAATTCTTTGCCTGTGGTTGCAGCAGATCGGCTGTTATACTGTTACTGAACAACTACATGAAAATGTTGAAGAAGGTAATTTGAAGTTTGGGATTGAGGGTCACCACTTACCTTTTGATCTCCTTGCTTTCTTCTTCAGAGAGGGATATTATAGTTCTGAATATTGCTTCAGAATGGTGATGGAATTAATGTGGGCTAACCACTGAAAGTCAATCTTGCTTAAACAGATGATGACTTGAAGTTTCATCCTGTATTGAAGAGAATGGCATTTCTCTTGAAAGCAGAGTTTGGTTTTCATCTTGGATGCCCAGGTTCTAAGCCTTTTCCAAGCAATGCCAGTGTTTAGTTGAGGTTGAGCTACATAGACCTATGTCTGGAAAAGATCTGGTCAGAGTGACATATATGTCACAGAATAGCAGAATGTAGGATGTGGACAAGACCTTAAAAGTCATTTAGATACAACTTACTGCATTTGTTCCACCATATCTCAATTGCTGCTCTGCTCTATACTGTATACCCATGACGGCAAACCTATGACACACATGCCAAAGGTGGCACGCAGAGCCCTCTATGCGGGCATCCAAGCCACCACCCTAGTTCTGCCGTGCATGCGCGCGCACCTCCCACCAGCCACCTGATTTTTCGGTCACTGCCTCACATGCATGGGGTGGGGCGCATGTATTGCATTATGGCTGTGTGCGCACATTTTTGGCACTTGATGCCAAAAAGGTTAGCCATCACTGCTGTATACCATGGTCTTTGAAAGCAAATGAAAATATTCAGCAGATTGGCTAGGCAGAGACAGTATATAGAAAATATGACTTCCATTTCTTGAAACAGCTATACCATACACTCCATTTCTAGCTACTATTTGACCTTTAAAGCCCTGTACATTTTAAAGCCAGACTATCCAGTGATCCATCTATGCAACTCCTTCCCTTTACTGATGTCATTTTGGAGAAACATTTTATGTCTTAATAATTCCTGAAACTCCTCAGGTAGAGTACTGTTGAGCAATTTGATGGCACATCATATTCTGTACTATTCCTGCAGAGAAGATACAACTCGTTTTCTCATTAATAGCTTTCTGAAAGTTGGTACTAAAACCTAAAATATTAGTATGTGTTGTCCAGTTGAAGTACTTTGGTTGCTGTTCCATTTTCTTTCTGTAAAATCTAGTAATATGCTAGTGTTCATATATTGATTTTTACTGTAAATATCCTTGGTTTCTTAAAATAAACTGGGACATCAATGCTCAAATAAAATAAATTTTAAAAATGGGGAGTATAAAATGAAGGGGGGGGGAATAGAAGGAATTAAAAGGAAGAAATGGAATTTCCTCTAAATGGATCTGTATTTACTTTCCTAAAATGTTTTAAAAGATTGTTATAAGCAGGATAATAGATCATATTCTCAGTATAAATCTAGTTTTGCATTCTAAACAGCTAGATCATGTTCATATCCATTGATCATGATCAAAAGAAAAAGGGGTAGTTATTATCATCTGGACTGCCTATGTTCACTTCATCAAAACCACATCTATTAAAAAAGGAAGGAATTGTCTTCCATCATCTCTAAGGAAAAGATAAGAGTTTCTGGACTCAAGGAGGGAAGAACTACACAATAGAGTTTCATCAATTAATATAATATACATATCTATAAAAATAGGTGCCAAATCAGATTCATGAATAGATTTTATGCTTATTTCTGCTTCTGAGTGTGCACCCGTTTGTGTATAGTTTTGGAAAGGAAGATAAAAACTAA
Organism: Thamnophis elegans; assembly: GCF_009769535.1. Taxonomy (NCBI): domain Eukaryota; kingdom Metazoa; phylum Chordata; class Lepidosauria; order Squamata; family Natricidae; genus Thamnophis; species Thamnophis elegans. The sequence continues at coordinate 32,639,363 of NC_045544.1, read as the reverse complement.
TACAAACTAATATAAATCAGAAGAAAAAAGAAACAGAAAGATGCAAGAAAAAGGGAAAAAAGAAAAATAGAAAAGAAATTTAAAAAGATAGAAAGAAGTGGTTTCCACACATCTCCACAGCAGTTATTAAATGCAATTACACATTACCTTTTACTCTAAGGTTACAACATGACCCTCTTCTTTCTATAATCTACCCGATTTTATCATCAAAATCATAAATTCATTTTTGTCTGTTTTACACAAAAAGCCGATTAGATGTTTCCAGTCAATAATAATTGTTGTTCTTCTCTCAAAGAAGTCAATTTGGACATCTCAGCAAGTTCCATCATCTTCACCAATTACTTTTCATTTGTGGGTAATGTCATTTCTATGCATACTGTATCTGCCTTCTATGCAACAGAGAAAGTGAAAAAAATGCAAAAGAGGCAAACGATATATGGAATCTTACCAAAAGTTTTGCTCAGATTCCCTGTACAGTGCCTGTGGCAAACAGGAGGCCCTCCTGTGCACTATTCACTGGTATGGCATGCATAGATATGCAAACTAGTATGTGGTGTGGAAAAAGAAAAACAGAACCAGAACAGGAATGTAAAGCCCGATGTAGAGAGTAGGAGGCTGCTATGCAACCTGTTTCTGTTTAAAATTCAATAAAGCACTAAATAAGCATCAGTTAATGGTAACATAATTCTCATAACTTCTGCCTTATGCCTGAAATCCATTCCAACCTTCTGATTCTGACATTCAGAATATCATGATTGCATTCTTGTGAAGAAGCTCATTAATATATATATTCTTAATGTAATTGGTTTGTAAGTACCTTGAAAAAAATGAAGATAATTTTTAACAAAGATGTCTCAATTTGTATCATTGTTATACTCAGGCAAAATTCTCCGAGAAGGACAATCAATCTGCTCTTCAGACAACCCAGGTTGATGATGCTGCAAATGAAATGACAAAACTTCTCAGGAAAATTGATGCCCTTGATGAAAAGGTTTGCTTATTATGCTCATTTCCATCTTATATTTCTCTTGCCTCGAGCAGGATCAGCTTAACAATGCTAAAGAAGTAAATAGTTAATTCCATGAATCAGTAATACTATCAGTATGAACCTGAAGAATAAGTCCTAGTAAAATAAAATGTAATGGTTTAGTCCATGACAAAGAAATTAAAATGATAATAGCTAGGCAATATTTTTATTAGAACTAAACTAAGCATCAGGTCATACGTTAAGCAAAACCAGGTTAAATAACAAAGTTCAATTTTTTTTCAAGTATATTATGTAATATAGAACCAACTCTCAAGTAAGTGTAATGAGGACTCTGGCCTTAAATGGGAGTCAGTTTGAATTTAAGCAAATAGAAAATGGATAAAAAACATAGAATGACACCAAAGTGTGAAAGATTTCCACAAGACTGTTTTGCAAAAAAAAAATACCTATCACTTTTTGACAGACAGTGACTTCTTTTTCGTGTTGTAGATTTAAATGTAAAATAAAATGTGATACTCGTGTTCCAAACATCTGATTTTCCATAGATAAATCAAGGATCAAGCAAAGGTCAGCAGCTGCAGAAGGAAACTAGGGAGACCATTAAGCGTGCTACGATTCTTGCACAGGAACTTGGAAATATTGTAGATAACATCCAAGGTAAACTGGGAGCATTTCTGATTCATATGAATAATAGGGTACATCCGTGGAACTGGCAATGGAGGAAGGTAATTATAGGAACATTTACAAACTGTCCAAAATTAACATATAAACGAAGAGAAGCAGAATTAAACTCCAGTTTTCATGGTTATAGTTTTTGCTAATCAAATTGTTTGATACATACACTCCCAATCCCCCCCCCAATAAATCAGATAACATTTGTTAATTCTATTTTTCTTTTCCGTACCAGAAGATCAGATTTGTATGACAGCTTTCAGCTTTTTCCACTCTTCTTTGTAGTACATATTTAGAACAATATTATGTGTTCCTTGAGAATGCAAGCTAATTTTAACACAGAAAGATAAAGAAATATACCCAGATACTTTCTAAAATACTTGAACAATTAGTTTTGAAATGTGAGAACAAATTTATCCCTGGGACATTTCTATGTTGAAAAAAAAGTCAGTTACCCATATAAACCACCCTGGACATTTTCATAATAATTTAGGAATTTGGAAATGATTCTACCTCCCTACAATGGAATACAACAGTGGTGGGATACAACCAGTACGCCCCGGTATGGGTGTACTGGTGTCTGCTGGGAGCACCAGGTACCGTTCCAGTATAGTGCAGTCCTCCAGAGGGCCCGCACTCCTTACTGATATTTGAGCCAATCGGGGCTTTTGCACAGGCAGCATACAGTGCCTGCGCGATTCTCCACTGAGCAGCTGAAGCATAGCAGAGCCGTCGTGGAGCATCGCGGGTGCTAAGTATATGCGCACACTGCTGCGGATGTGCATGTGGCGGATGTGCGGCCCTGTTGCACTGTATCGATTGCAACAGGAGCTGGAACCCACCACTGGAACACAGGCTAAATAAGAGCAGCAGAACCATAACCACAATGCACTTTGAAGGATTCCTATATACAGTAGATTCTGGTCAATAGAGCCACCAAAATATTGGCATTTTTTTGGTGTTCAAATGAAGAAAATGTCCCAGACCTTTAGATCAACATTTCTCAACCTTGCCAGCTTTAAGATGTATGCCAAAATTCCTTAGCCAACATGTGAGTTTTTGCCAAGTCATGACCTAAAGTATAGGACCTCTGATCTACTCAGTGTGGTTCTCTGATTCAAGCAAAGAGAATATATATATATTTGTAGCAAAATTGGGAATAACTTGAATGACCGTAACTAGAAAGGGCAGCAGCAGCTTCGTCAATAAAATATACAACAAAAACATCTTGAATCATATGCTTTATGCTCTGCTTTATGCACAGAAATTGGCAGCAAGGCAGAATACTATGGTATTGAGCATGATCTGAGGCCTGAAGATATTGCTCAGAAGGTCAGAGCAGCAGAAGAGATGCTGAAGAACATCAGACTTCGCAGACCTTTCAACTTCCAGAGGCAACTTGCTGTTGAAGAGTCTGAAGCAGCTCAAGACTGTGAGTTCTTCTATTTATTTGGGCCCTCAGCAAGTCCTCTCTGATGTATCTCATCAGATGGGCAGATTCAACTTAGAGATACTCAGGCCCTAGAATATGTAGGATTTTCAAGGTGATACAGTGTATACCAGTGATGATGCCACTAATCAGCAGAAAAGCATGGCATTATTACTTTACTTTGAATATTTTATGAGAGAATTTCAGCTTCTGGATACCTTGAGATGCTTCAGTAAGCAAAATAAAAAATATTTATGGCAGGGATACGTTAAGTCTTCCTTCAGACAGCACAACACTTTTGTGCTAAATCATATGTTGAAGAGCTGGGAATACTGCTCAACAGTGTGTTGAGGTCAGCAGCAGTAAGGATAATCATGGAGAAGTTTAAAAGCTTAAAAGCTGTTTGAGGCTGGGGATTGAAGACTGGTAATGTAGAAGTGCACAAGTTCATAACAAGCAAGCGTGTACTTGTAGAATGTATTACAGAGACAGAAAAAAGGAATTTAAGCATATTAATCACTTCCCTCTTCTCTTAGTATTAAGGAAAGCTGAAAGTTGGGAACAGAAACATAATGAAACCAGGTCTTTGATTCCTGACATATTGGATCAGCTTGGGGAACACAACACCAAGCTCACAGACTTCCAAGAGGCTTTGCACCAAGTTATTGATGACATCAGAAAAACAGCCACTATAAATAACGAAAGCATTGCTAAACTCCAAGTGCATGAGGTACCATGCAGTCAATTGTTTCAAAATTGTTGTGCTTTATCATTTTTAACAGTGTAAAATATTGGCCCTAATCTGTCAAGATAATCTTTTTTATTATATGATCAATGATGTATGTACAGCTAAAGAAATAAAATCAGATACTGGGTGAATTCACCCTACCAAATGGCTGGGAGCCATCCAGAGTTCGATATAAGATGGGCGGTTTGTAAAAGTTTTATCAATAAATAGGTAAATGAATAATAGCCGGGATCACATAGACTGAGCTACAAAAGGGAAATGTACTCATTTCCTGGTCTACAGTTGGGGAATGTGCTTATCACAACAAGATTTTATACAAGTTTTAAATAATGTCCACATGTATGTCTTGTACTATATACATTCTTCTCATGTAAGAAGGAAAAGACCATTTGAATTACTTACGCCATTTCAGAGAGCTTGGAGGAAGGATGTTGGGACAGTAATAAAGATAAAAAGTACCAGTATCTTGAATTCTGTCTCAGTCAACACTAAAAAAAGATGGAACTTCCTTCCATATTACAAGTTCTCCCCTTTATAGAGAAGTATCACACAATATTTATCTCAGAATATTCACCATCGAAATGTTCTAACATTAGAATATTATTCAAAGACCTGTGCAATGTAAACTAAAGATATTTGAAGTGCAGAGGAGCATATACAATACTAAGTTTTTGTCTGCAACATATTAAAGCAGATGTATCTTTTCCCAGGATCACATAACAGACTAAGGTTTGCAGACTGGTACCTCATTTGCAGTTCTCCATACACCTCTGAAGCATCTTTTAGAGACTGTATCCAAAGCACTGCACGACCCTTATTAATAAATATTAATGTTTTAGTAATGTTCATTATATTTGCTCTACTATCAAGTATCAATTGTGTTCAGTAAAGCATTTGTTAATTTTACTGTGGATCCAAACATCTAATTTACTCAAAAAAATACAATAGTGATTAGCAAACAACCAACATATTTAAGGAATTATTGTCTTTTTCTTACAGAAGCAACAAGAAATATTGGAGGAAGATATTGACACTCTGAACAATACTCTAGGGATGGCCACTGACATTCTAGATGTTTCTCATGGAATCATCTTTGAAGTGAATGAAGCAATACAGGTGATTTTCTTTTTAAATAATACATCAAAATCTACTGTCTACCTAGTCCACAGAGTTTACATCTTTAGCTTTTAACACGATCTTCAGAATGTAGTTATATTAGCATCAACTTCAGCAAGACTTAGCAGATACTATGATTTACGATAGCAATAGTCTTATATACGGCTTCACAGTGCTTTATAGCCCTCTCTAAGTGGTTTAACAGAGTTAGCATACTGCCCCCAACAATCTGGCTCCTCATTTTACCCACCTCAGACGGATGGAAGGCTGAGTCAACCTTGAGAGATTCAATCTGCCAAATTGCAGGCAGCCGGGTTATAAGCCAGCTATGCTTACATAAGAAGAGCTACAACAAAGGGGAGAGTGGAAGTCCACAACAAAATCAGAAGTGATTGCCTGAAACTGTAGCATCATTCATCCAGTTGGAGACAATGGCAGAGAGAAATCTAAATTGTGATCCTGGCTCATGGGTATCAAGCTGAAGTACATATAACCACAAGTAACATAGTTATAATCAGCTCAGTGTTAATCAATAGTTACTGGCAAAGAAAGACTGCTAGGTACAGGTTTAAATGCTCTAATAGGAAGTGTGTCCTCTGAGCCATCTAGCTAGGAGGAGTGAGGTGCAGATGGGTAACGAAATGATTAGCAGAAGATAGATAATGGAGGAAGAGTGATAAGGAGAGGAATTATCCAATGTTCAGATAGAGAAAGATATTCAGCCCTCGAAAGGAAGAATGGCTTTTGATATGAGTTTTCATTATCATGCCTTGTTCCTCTTAGTTTCTCTCATTTTTTACAGTATAGTATATGTTCTTGCTATTTTATTGGGTACTTTGAATGCTGCTTTTGTGGTATGCCACCCAAAATGGGTTGAGTAGGGCTACTCTATAATTTTGAGAAGTAAATAAACAAATTCCTTTAACTTGTTTCAGGGTTATATATTATGGGCTGAAGTTGGAGTTATGTAACTGAATGTTTCCTTTATTCAACTCCTCCTTAATGATTAGTGACAAATAAGTTTTTTTTAATTCTAGCTGCAGTTAAGTTTTTCACTATAAAAAGGGCTCAATTAAATGATCCCCAATTTGAAAGGATACACTCTGTCATAAGAATCCATTTATTACTTTATCACTATCTACCTAATTTGGAAAGACATTTTGCCATTTATAGAAAAATCATAGCTATTTTTCCTTTACTCTTTGTGTTTGGTCAGAACGCATCCAGGTTCTATGCAGAAATAGATGGAGCTAAAGTACAGCTACAAGACAAACAGGCCAACCAGACAAGGTTTGATGAAGATTTGGTTGAAAAAGCGATGAAATATGCACAGGGCCTTCAGGACCTAGCAGATAACTTGGAGAGGTAACTTTCAAGTGTATTAAGCCAAATTCTCCTTCTGCAATAAATTGATACAATATGAAGAACTGGAAATCACACTTAAGTCCCACTGATCTCAGGGAGAGAGAATTAAGTGTGTGATTAATTGTTCTATTGAAATAGTGTATCTTAAAATGCTACACATTGGTTTAATAATACCAACCATTATTAAAGGATATGAGAATTATGAAACAAATGTCATATCAACAGCATTTAACATTAGCCTATAAATGCTATGTTGTCCCTGTTATGGTTCTTTAGGAAAACATGTAAAGTATTTTATTATTCCTGTAACACAGTTGGTGTGTCACTGAATGATTATGTTTCTCAAGACTACCTACAGAAACAAATTAAAGACTAAACTGAAACCTAAACAAAGCTTTCCTTCTCACACAATTTACGTTTTTCAGCATTATATCATACCAGTTCCCAATATGGACTAAATTTAAATTGTGGTTACATAGTGTTGAGCTCCTTTACTGCAGAATAGTTGAGTGGGGATGCTGATTGACTGATGAACTACCCTGAAGAAGATCTGAATATCTTCTTGCATGTCATGATGGATCATGCCAGTGAGGGAAGAGTTGGACATAGAGAAAAATTATATATTGATAAATACAGCTACTGTAAGGTTGTCTTCAAGTCAAGTTTAACTCCTGCTGATTTTGGGGAGAGGGACATGACATGGAAATGGTTCTTCCAGGCTTCTCCATTGCTGATGGTCTTCCATTCAAGCATTACAGTAATCAGGCCCAACCATGTTTAGCTGGTGCCTATCGTCTCTGTCCTACTGTCCCCATTCACTTGTCCCCATTTCATGTGTGTTTATACTTACACCTGTTATCTCATACATGTCTGACAAACTAAATAAATAAAATAAAAATAGATGAGCATCACAGTGGTATAATAAGGATAACAATAGTACTAGCAAATATATAGTGAACTTGAACAGTACATGATGCATTTTATATCCTCCCCTTCACCCTCTCTTTTCTCTGTTACAGGACTTTTCATGGTATTGACACAAATGGATTAGTACAGAAAGCACTAAATGCTTCCAATGTACATGAAAATATAATTAATTATATTAATGAAGCCAATCAAATGTCTGTCTTGGCATTAAATACTACAGAACGAGTCAGTGATGTAAGTAATAGTATTAGGTATCTGGACTGTGCCCTTGAGATCAAGTAAAATCTGTATCCTATGAAAATCCCCACACCTATTTGCAGTTATGCCATTACAATCTCATCTTCAAGGATAGAAATTTGTAGGAATTGGGGGGATTGAAGTTCAAGCCCCTCTTGACTCTGTACAAGCACAATGCTACACAGATGGGGGCAAGGAGGATAAATGTGTAGGATAGATGGGGAACTCATCAAATTTGCAGACAACATCAGGCTGGCAGGAATAGCCAACAACAATAAGATAAGCTTAAGATACAGAAGGATCTTGACAGACTTGAACATTGGATGCTATCTAACAAAATGAAATGCAATGGGGGGAAAAGTATGGTTCTACATTTAGGCAAGAAAAACCAAATGCACCAATATAGTATAGGTGGTACTTGGCTTAATAGTAGTAATTCTGAGAGGGATCTAGGAATCCTAGAAGACAATCACTTAAATATGAGCCAGCAGTGTGCTGCAGATGCCAAAAATGCCAACACAGTTCTAGGCTGCATTAACAGAGGAATAGAATCAAGATCATGTGACATGTTAATACCATTTTCTAATGATGAGTCCACACTTGGAATACTATATCCAGTTTTGGTCGTAATGATGTAAAAATAATCTAGACTCTAAAAAGAGTGCAGAGAAGAGCAATAAAGATGATTAGGGGACTGGAGACTAAAACATATGAATAATGGTTGCAGGAACTGGGTATGTCTAGTTTAATGAAAAGAAGGATTAGGTGTGACATGATAGCAATAGTCCAATATCTCAGGGGTTGCCACAAAGAAGGAGTCAAACTATTCACCAAGGCACCTGAAGGCAGGACAAAAAGCAATGGATGAAAACTAATCAAGGAGAGAAACAACCTAAAACTAAGGAGAAATTTTCTGACAGAACAATTAATCAGTGGGACAACTTGCCTCCAGAATGAATGCTCCAACACTGGAAGTTTTTAAGAAGAGATTGGGCAACCATTTGTCTAAAATAGTTTAGTGTTTCCTGCCTGTGGGTTGGACTATAAAACCAAGGTTTCTTCCAATTCTGTTATTCTGTTATTATCTGCAAGCTTCTTTGCTATGTTGAAGCAATGCAATCCTTCATGAGGCCCAACAACAAATACAATTCCTCCAAGGAGCAATTATCATTAATAGATTGTGAGTCTTCCAGAGTTTGGTACAAGATTCGCAGCTATATAAATGTTTTAATAAGCCAGTCAAAGATCATGTACCCTGTATACAGTAAAAACATTCATAAAACATTGTTTTATGTCAGTTTCTAAACTCTTCAAACATTGCATAATTGCTGCATAGATTAGTAATTGTTTTGAGTTAGAGCCAGATCTTTCATGAATAGAAATCTGGTCAAAGCTCTTTTTGCTAGAATAGAGATGCATTTGTAACTAAGTGTTACCAATTTTATTTCTGCTGCCTCCTTTCTCCTCAAGGACAAAATTTGGAGGATTAAATTACCTTTTACAATAGAATGGAAGGAAACACTCAGGACTGCAGAATAAAGTAGTAATCTAGTGAAATACTACTGTATTTTGACTCTTCAAACAGAATGCATTTTCTATTTAAGGAAAGGCAAATCCAACATTGTGATGTTGTGAGCAAAATTCATCGGCCCTTTCCTTAATGTCAATATGAAATCCATTACAAACGCTCAAGCAGTATGTTTCATCCAATCCACTGGAAGAAAGTGATTGCCTCATAAATACAAGATGCAACTAATTGTGCTTCCAGACCGATATCTTTTAATACTACCAATCAAAAGACATCATGCAGCTGCTCCCGCTTTTTCTCATAAGATTATTTATGGATGAGATAAAAGTAGAAGAAGCAAATAGAACAACAGAGGATTATAAATGAAAGCCTTTATCTGAATTCCTCATAACTTCTATGACTGGGACAGGTTTATTATATAATAGTAGCCTCATCTGGAAACTCCAAATGTTTATATTCATGATGTCTAATGTTGACTCTCTCTCTCTCTCCCACCCTCCCTCCCTCTCTCCATCTTTTCCTCCCCCCCCCTCATAAAATTATAGGCTGCTGTTGGAATTGATACTCAGATAACTTACCACAAAGACAAAAGCACAATGCTTCTTGGTGAAGCCAGAAAACAGCAAGGAAATGCCAATGCTAGTAAATATAATCCTTTCTCTAGATTCATATGTCTCTCTTACACTAGAAAAGCTTTGTAATAGAGAGCATCCCACAGAAGAAAAATGTTGACATAAGCAATTTAATCATGATCCCTCTACAGTGGGTTCTGCAATTTAAAATCTTGAATATTTGAAGCCCAATAAAGTCTGTTCTAATAAAAATACATTACTTTATCCAAGTTACATCTTTTTTATTCTGTATAAATAACACTAAGAAATATAGACTACGATCGGGCCAGATGAAAGATGTACAGTATGTTTATAGTACTTTTGCAGCAGTAGAAAATAATGAGGATTGTTGGAAGCCCAATCCAATGCTTTCACATTTCTGATGTTTACTTTAAAAGCATGCAAACTATACTTTCTTTTTTAAAACAAAATTTTGAAAAACATTTTAGATTGTTTAATGAAGAGCCAAGACTTGGTCACTGGAAAAAATTGTATTATCTAGAACTTAGTATAGACCGGGGGTCAACAAACTTAAACACTCAAAGAGCCATTTGGACCCATTTTCCACAGAAAAGAAAACACCGGGAGCCACAAAGGTCTTAACAAGAAGCCCTCTGTTCAATTCTGGAGCTGACCGGAAGTTCTGTTCCCCTACCATAGAGTCTCCTCTTAGCACAGCATACTTTTTCCTCTACTTGTCATAACTGAAAGCCCTATCAATTGTAGAGAAAACTAGAAAATCCACTCCTTGCCATAGAATCTTCTCCTGGAGCACTGTGCTTCTCCCCCCCCCCCCCCCAAGAAGCTCCTCTCAAAATTGTGGCACCAACTGGCAATGGAGCCGCAGCAGAGGGAGGAAAGAGCCACATGTGGCTCCAGAGCCACAGTTTGCTGATCCCTGGTATAGACCATCAAATAAGTCCCAATGTTATTATATGGTGATAAGAATCCCTTAGAGTGATGTCTTTCTGATGCATTATTATTATAATTAGATAAATGCCTTTGCCACTCATTGCCAAAAGCTTTTTGATATTTTGTTTCTTCTACTTTGCAGATGTTTTTAATGTTGAAGAAACAGGCAGAGAGATTAATGAAACACTTGACAAGAAGAATGATGTTAAAGGCCGTTTCATGAAAGTCCTCAAAAAAATGCACACATCAGAGCAAGGTCAGGAAATAAACTGTACAAAATTGTAATCAAATGATTCTGATTAAAGGATAAATCTTTACAAGGATCTTCTTAAGTAATGTTGAGGTAGAAAGTAAATCAAATCTTACCTGGCTAATACTCATCAGCAGTTGAATTGACTATTTGGTTCTGCTTTGAAGGTGATGTGAAAAAGTCCCTCAGATTTCACAGGTGTGTGAGAATAGCACCTCTCTATTATTCATTAAAGCAGCTCAATGTATTTCATCTTTCCACAGAAGCCTGAAAAGAAAAGCCATTGTTGTTTTAAAAATCACATCAGCTATAATTAATTGATTCCTTAGATTAGTGATGTCATTTTTTTCAGGTTGATGTGTAAACCAGAAAAAAAAACATGGGTAATCACACAGACAGAAACTTTATTTCAGTCATTGACAAATAAAAATACATTCAGTAAAGCAAAGTTGACCCCTAACATGAATGACAGTTGGTAACCATTTGTCAGCAAAGCTTTACAGAATATAGCAGAATTTTGCTAACTTTGGAGAGATACATTTATCCTGTCTAACAAATAATGCAAATAAAAATTATCAGTGCCCAAGAAATTTAGACAAAAAGAATAATCAACTAGGCAAATGACCCTGTAGAACTGACAAGATAATACAAACATGGGCTATTGCTTCCAAGGCATCTATGTCACAGGAGAAGTTTCCAGCCAGTTTGAAGAGCATACCACCCTAATATATACTGTATATCCATCTCGAACACGGATGTCAAACTTGCGGCATCACATTGCTGTCACATGACATTTTGTGACATTTTTTTCCTTCAAGGAGCTGGGGTGAGTGTGGCCCGTGTGTCACGCATCCACCCCATGGGCCGCCAGTTTGACACCACTCATCTAGAATGTTCTTGCTATTTACTACTAAAGTACCCACCTAAGATTAATGGCTACTTATTACGTTTAAAGAACTAATTGAAAGAGTTCTATCAAAGAATACAATAAATAGATTTACCATCACTTGTGCCTGCTATATGCACCCAGTGACACAGTTCTTCCAAAAATCTATACTATGGTAAATCAATTTCCCACAATTCATTCTAAATAAATTATTTATATATTTAGATTACAAATCTGTGTTTATTTGAGGAAGAGCACTAATGAAAGGAAGTTACATGGTTTTATATAAAAAAAAAAGACATGATCATTATTTCCTCATCACAGAACTTTATGTTTACAGATCACACGAAGCAGTTTGAGCAATTGCAAGCTATTGCTACTCAAGCTAAAGAAACAGCTGCAATCATAACCACCACCACAGATCCAATGGCTGAGAATGTGACAAAATGGTCAAAAGATCTGCGCAACTTTAAACCTGAAAGAGCAGCTTATGAACGTGCCACAGTCACAACTAGGGATACAGGTAATGTGAAAGGATATGTAATTGACATTTTCCTTGAAATCTACAGCTTCTGCTTTCTGTTTCAAGGATACTGATTTTGGATTGTGTAAAATTGAATTGCAAGAGTGGTTGTCAACGAAAGAGAGGAACAGGGTAATGTAGTTAGGGCAAACATAGATCTTATGTCAAACTATTCTCCCAATTCATCAGCAATTATTGGTCAGGGACTGTGGTTGGTTTTGCTCAAGACGGCACAATATGGATGTTCTGCCTTGGCAGATCACATTCAGCCTCTGAGTTATAGGGTCCCAATCCTTATTGTTAGAAATTCTGTTTTGTATAAAGTACCACAGAGCAAACAAAGAGTACAGTCACCATGTGCCTTACTGCTCAACTATATACTGTAATTATAACAGGAAACAGGAAAATGTACTTACAACAAAAGAGCATAGACTTTTATAAAAGTAGTTATTGTTTTAACACTTGATCAAACTGAGATTCCCTTAACTGCTTTGAATTTTACATTTTAAAAAAGAGATGGTGTTTAATAAAACATTGACTGAGGTTAATTAAGCTATTTCACAAGTAACTAACATTGGAAATTGTTCTGGACACACTCAATTATAGTGGGGAAAGTGATAACATTTCAACTGGATTTCTAAGATATACCATGGGTTGTGGTTAAAATAGTTACTTTAGTAAGACTGTACAGAAAGTGGACAAAAATATATGTATGTATCTGTGCCAGCAGATTCCTCCAGTGCTGAGGAATTTGTGTGTATGATCCCTTAAACAACCCAGTGGGTGGGCTCTGCATGGTTGGCTAACTTCCAGGGAAATCAAGAGCTATTTCATGTTCTTAAAGCAAACAACATTTAATAGGCTAGAATTGCAAGATGTCTGAAAACAAAGCTTCCATGCTCTATCCCCAATTTAGTTAAACAATACACTCTCATCTCTTTCTAAAAACGCACTATCGTAAAAGATAAAGAAATTGGTCCACACTGATCTTCTTGGATGCAAGCCTTTGGCTTCTATGTGTTATTTGCTAATTAGCCACTGTGCCATTGTTATTAATCATCATAATCTCTTTGCCTGTGATACGGAAACCAAGCAGTTGTCTTGTTTTGTTTTGAACAACAGTGAGGAGTCTCACAGAACTTGTCCCACAGCTTCTAGATAAGCTGCGCATAGTAGAAGAGAAAAGGGCAGCAAACAATGTGTCAGCCAGCATCCAGAGGGTCCGAGAACTCATTGCACAGACCAGGAGTGTGGCTAACAAGGTAAAGATGCTGCAAAAGAAATTGGGAGTTGGGGCCAACAAGAGTAGAAACAAGGAGCTTGAAAATAAAGTACAAGTTTCATTAGCAGGCCAGGAGAGAAATGGGCTGCAAGCAATCAATTACATGAGAAGGGAGAGAGAAAGAAATGTAGGATTTAAACCTTGAGATGTGCAGGTTGTGAAGTTGATCACCTTAGTTAGTAAAGCTGCTGTTATAGAACCATGTATAGTCACACGAAGCCCTTGAGTTTCCACAGAGACTTTTCCAACATAGCTAGAATTCCTAGAGAGAGATGTATTGCAGTATGGCCCTTCTGAAAACTGAGTCAGAGACTTTGATACAGTACTTATAGCAAGGAGCCTAATGCTTTCCCTGAATCTCTTTTAGTTTCAGCTTTGATGTTGAATCATTTATTGCCAATGGGCATTAACCAAAGGTTAACTATGAAGTTACTATTCTAGTCTAAGTGGCAGAATGGCTGACATACTACTGTTATAGAAGGCCTGAAGTTCAACACAAATAGCGTACAAATCAAGCTTTCATATTTGATGGGGTTCTTTTAAAAATAATCATTTTAAATCTGCACATGGAAAATTATCAAAGTAGTTTACTCTAGTACTTATTTATTTGTTGATATAAGGATATAAATATCCTATATGAGGTTCCAGAGAATCACAAATGGATTTTGCTTGCTATAAATATAAATACCAGTAAATAAATGAGTATTTTATTTATGAAAATGACCTCTTTCATTACCATTTTTCACTAATGAATCTGAGTTCTCGATATGTATACAAAACAAGGTCCTAGTTTATCCACAGGGCAAATGTATCTATAGAATACTGTTCTGGGCAATTTTGAATCTAACACATTGATTGTATGTTATATTTTAACACAACCCATAGTTTATTAATCTTTATAAATAATGTTAGCATTCTGCCAATTAAATAGTGCATTGAAATAAATGTATTGTAGTTTCTCATTTCTTCCCAAAGGGAGTCTTCCAAGATATGTCTAATCTTTCACTTGCATATTTCAACTTACAGGTTCAAGTGTCAATGACATTTGAAGGTCGCTCAGCAGTTGAAGTCAATCCTCAAGTGAATGTAGATGACTTAAAGGCTTTCACATCTTTAAGTTTGTACATGAAGTTTTCTAAGGAAAATCCACAAAGAAAAAAGCCTCAAGATCAGTTCGTTTTGTATTTAGGAAACAAAAATGTATGTTCACCTGCTAAATGTATAGTGATTTCACATATATTTCACTGGGTTGTTGTTTTTTTCATCAAAATTTAAAAAAGGTGACAGTGAGTCAGATCCATCCCTCAGAATTTTACTGAAAAATGTCCACCAGCCTGTTTCCAATAATAATCTCTGGCTTTTTAATCCTGTCCATCAACCTTATCTGTTTTCATCTACTTCTTCTACTTCCCTCAGTCTTGCCAAACATTCATGTAGATAGCCTTCCATCCTTCCAAGGTGGGTAAAATGAGGATCCAGATTGTTGGGGGCAATATCCTGACTCTGCAAACCACTAAGAGAAGGTTGAAAAAGCACTGTGAAGCATTATAAAAGTCTAAGTGCTATTGCTATTGCTAAGTCAGTTCATGGATAAGCCAACCCTTGAATTTTTAACAAAATGCAATGAACCAGAGGTGGGTTCCTACCAGTTGAGATCGGTTCAGCCAAATAGATAGTAATTTGATGGCCTGGGTCACTGGAACCTGGGCCTGTCACGCCCCCAAACCGGTTCCCTGGGCACTCGCCCCACCCACCTACCCACCCAGTCACTCCTCACCTTCCTAACCCTGCCTAAGCTGCCACGTGGTGCCTGCCCTGCACCCCAACTGAGCTGCCTCCTCTTGCCTACAGGTAAGTCTCACTACCCCCCTCCCCTGAGTTTGCTGTGCCTCTCCCCCACCATCCCCACTGGGCTCGCAACTTTACCTTCCCCCGCTCCTTCCAGGATCCCGCCGTGTCCATTTTGGTTCCCAGGGGGCTTCAGGGAGGCCTGCTAGGCCCAAAATAGGGCATGGGGGTACCTATCAAGCCTCCCTGCATCCCCCTGGGAGCAAAAACGGGCTGGAGGGGGGGGCTTCAAGGGAGAAAGAAAGAAATCCTCACCATTTGGGGATCCCCAAGTGCATGGAGCAGAGGTCTTCGAGCTTGACAACTTTAAAACTTGTGGACTTCAACTTAATAACTTAATCAAAGAACTACCAATTCAGATTAAAAAAAATAAAATGGTGATCAACAGCCTAATCAAGGAACTATGAAGGAAAAACTCATACCGTCACCAAGACTAACAGGCCAAGCTCTAATGAGAGATCAAGCCTCACTCTTTCTAGCAGTGAAGATGCTATCTAATGAAATGTCTGCATAAAATAGCCAAGCTCAAAGAGCAACAAGGACTTCACTTTGAAGCCTTAGAATCACATGAGCTCCAGAATATTATTTATGTTAACTTCTCAGGTTCCCTTTAATAACAACTCTTGGAAATGTATGAAAATGGTAGTAGAAACCCTAATGTAGTATTTAATATAGCTTAGAAGTAAAAGAAAGGGCATATTTTCCAAAAATTCATAGGGAAAAGTCTTAGATTCGTCTTTTTATCCCTTTCCTGCTCGTTTTATCCCTTTTTGCCCTTTACCCCAAACGAAAAAATAAGTGCCATTCTCTAACACCGAGATATGTAACATGATTAGACCAATATATTTTTGTCGAGGCTTTTCTGAGTTTAGCTTTCCTTTCTCTTCACTAGATCATATTTTTCAAGGTGCTGTGTTAACCATTTCTCAGAAACATTACAAATCTATAAACCAGGATGACCTTGCATTCTCTTAAGTTTTCCAATGTGAGGCAGAACTATGCTAAGCTAGTTTGTTGTTTATTTCTCCTGAAACCTTCACAAGCATGTTTTCTTCTTTTTTTTTCTCTAGATAAAAAATTATGTGGGTCTTGCAATTAAGAATGGAAACCTGGTCTATGTTTATAATTTGGGTGCTGGTGATGTGAATATACCTTTAGATTCCAAGCCAATCAGCTCTTGGCCTGCACATTTCAATCTGGTTAAAATAGAGAGGTAATATGATTACATCTGCTGCTTTTATTATGTATTCCTTATATGATTGGGTTAGAAAAACTCAGGACAATGTAGACGCTTGGGGAGACTGTTAATAGTGTTAATTGTACTTATTAACAGCCTGGCAAAATACGTCTCCCTACTTATTGTAATTAGTATTCACTGCTGAATTATCACTGCTACTTAATTATCCCTGTTGATTGCCTAAACAAAAGGAAAGGAAAAGAATATTTTTCTTTAAAAACCCTACCTGTTCTGGGCCCCCTCCGTCCGGTAATGAACGCAGACACAGGCTTAGCTGTTTGCCACTCTTTATTCACAGCAATTATAATCCTGTTGGCTGAAAGCCCAGACACGACTCACTGGCAAGACGTTGGCAGCAACCAGACTCCAACAGACACGGAGACACAAGGCAGACCAGACAAGGAGTTCTCCAGATTACTACGAACGGTTGTGTCCTGCAAAAGGACTCCTCCCAAAGTCTCTTCTTATATGCTCTCTTGGGAGGAGCCAAACCACAACCACCTGGGCTTGATTATCTCCTATGAGTCTGTCTCCGTAACTGCTGCCTCCGTTTCTCTGCCCTTCGTTGCCTGGCGTCAGGGACAAACTCCCTTTGATCTTCCCCACTGCTCCAAGCCTCAGGCACCTCCTGGTTGCCAACTAGCCTCTCTGGTCCCTGCTCTGAGTCTGGTCCTCCACATCTTCCATAGCAGACTCATAGGGTTCCTCACTATCGGAGTCCATTGGCAGCTCCAACAGCTCCTGCTGGGCCACAACATCTACCTTTTTTTTTTTAAATGATCACTATATATGCTAAAAAGTTCTAAAAGGAAGGTTATTCCAATCCATTATAGATAAATAAAATCAGCAACGGAAGCATTCTTCCATTATTCTCCTTTGGAGTATTTCAACCTGTATCCCAAATAATCTTGAGATTTGATCGATCAAAATCATAGAGTTCATCAATGAGAATACTAATAATGTTAAGCAAAGTTTGATGGAAAATAAATCATTCTCCCTTGCTCCCTTACTCTCTCTTGAAAGGAGTGGTGCAGTGGCCTAGAGGAGGAGCTTTCGCCTCACAATCAGGAGGCTGTGAGTTGGATCCTAAGTAGAGGCAAATATTTCTCTCTCTCAACACAATGAGAATATATCTGCTGAACGATTCTTTGCATTGGTGTCAGGAAGGGGATCCAGCCAGTAAACACTCTGCTAACTCCATTCAGTTGCCCAGACTCCACTACGCAAGGGATTATTGGTGTCGTTAAATGAAAATGTTGATTAGCTCCTGATGCAGAAATTGTTAACCATTCAATCAAGCAATTGCAGGAGTTCCATTTTTCACTTTTCTTCAATAGGATTGGCAAGCATGGCAAAGTGTTTTTGACAATCCCCAGCCTTACCAGCACGGCTGAGGAAAAGTTTATCAATAAAGGAGAGGCTCCGGGTGATGCTTCTTTATTGGATCTGGATGCTGAAAATACTGTTTTCTATGTGGGAAGTGTGCCTCCAGGTTTTAAGGTAAGAGCAATAATGGTTCTGTGCATTGTCTCTGCGAATGCTCAGTCTTTTTCAAGATTGAATTAAAGATGACACCTTTATTGTGAAGCCTCTTGCAAAAAAAAATGAGGCAGCTTTAAAAAAAACAATTATTTCATCCTAACATTTCCTAATGGATAACATGACAGACAGTTTAGAATTGATTTCAGTTCATGTAACCTGTTCCTGTGTTTTTAACTGAGATAAAGAAATGTGCAAACTAGATTACAGTCGTGTTGCATCCAATGCCATATGCTAACAATCTGGACACGATCTTCTGTTGCTGATGATAACAGCATATTCTGAAAGGAAGAGGGAAAAGCAAGTATCCAGATTTGTTTAATTCAGCTCTGTGCAAATGGCCTACTACAAACCTATAATCATAGTTTTAGTGACCATTTGAAATTACCAAAACACTGAAAGAAGTGACTTACAAATGGTCTTCACACTTACAACCATTGCAATATCTCATGGTCATGTAATCAAAATTCAGGTGCATGGCAAACAGCATCCGTTTACAACAATTGCCATGTCCCAGTGTCATGTGATTGCCATTTGTGACCTTCCCAACCAGCTTCCAACAAGCAAAGACAATGGGAGAAGCAGAGTTTGCTTAATGACTGCATGGTTCGCTTCATGACTGCAGTGATTCACGTTAAAATTGGGCACAAAAATTGGACTTACCAACCATTTTGTTTAGCAACAGAAATTCTGGTTCCAACTATGACCGCAAATCAAGGACTACCTGTAATCCCCAAGACTAAAGCCAGAGCCAGAGCCAGAGCAGTATTTTGGTCCTGGACCAAGTTCAACTTCTCTCTCAAATATAGACCTCATGGGATGACAGGGGGTAATCTTTCTCTTTCAATCGCATCCTATTTTGTCACAAATAAAAACAAGGAAACTCCCATTTATTCTGCTTTGAATACACTCAGGAAAGGGGAAATGTAATATTTATAATACAATAATAATAATTTTCCAATTAACGAGTGTAAGGTAATTGTTCAAGGTTGATAACAGCCAAGTGGATTCCACAAGAAAAACTTCATCTTGATGTATTGCAAAATGCTCAGGGACTGTAAGAAGGGGGATAAAAATGAAATAAATAGATGAGAGAAGTGGGGAGGGAGAAAGGAAGAGGGAGAAGGGGGGAGATAGAAAGAAATGTTTGTGTGTGTGGTGTGGGTATGTATGTATGTATGTATGTATATGTGTGTGATAGTTATATATGCTCTCACAGACCTACACACACACCCATACACACAATGTGTGTAAGTGTGGGGGGGGCACTAAATCAGTGTTGCAAGTAATGAGAAAACGATCAGTAACTGAGAGCAAGAACCATAGGCTTCATCAGTTTAGTCTAGATGTAAATGGATTGAGTTTAAGTAATTCAACAAGCAGAAGGAGAAGTTGCAAAATATGCTTTTGCTCACTAAACTAAAGAATAAACCTTTGAGGCTTATGAGATTGATCTGAATTCTGTTTTTTTCTCTTTAAAGCTCCCTCCAAGCTTGGACTTGCCGGGCTTCATTGGCTGCTTGGAGCTTGCTACTCTGAATGATGATGTTATTAGTCTGTATAATTTCAAAAACATCTATAACATTACCAAATCAATACCTTGTATCAGGTAAGATTAACTTGGTCTGTCTTGGATAGCTTGAACAAATCAATTCCTCAGTCAGTCAATAAAAGTACTTTTACCTTGGATATAATCATTTCCAAAAACAAGACTTACCAAGTGGCCAGATAGCTCCAGAGAGTTTTGTGATTTTTGGAGTCCCCAAAGTATCTGGAAGCAGGAGATCATGCTGACACTCCATAACTTCCAGCACCTATGATCTCAACCATGTGGAAATGCATCCAAAACACTGGCTGATCTCAACTATGCAATCAAAAGCCATTTCCCTATCACAGTTAACAAATATTAATTCAACAAAAGGTAGATGTCTGTACCAATCAAAACTAATATATGCCCTGTTTTGGTAGGCAGGGCTGTAGAATGTTTAATTCTTAACCAGTCTTCAAACATTTCAGATGTAAATATGGTGGGGTGAAAAGAAAGTGGGAGGCTGCACAGGTGCATAAAGTACATGTATATGAGATCCACTCCATAGGCTGCATTGATGACCAAGCTTAGGAGATCAAGAGAACCTTCCATATGAGACAAAACATTGGTCCAGGGATGGTATTCACTTACCTTCGCTACCGGTTTGCAAATGTGAGTGCATTCGCACACGCACTAACTTCACTCTCATGCACCACCTCTGTGCTGCGCAGAGCGTAAAAAATGGGACATGATGATGTCTGGGAGGATGGGTGGAGCTTCCCGACGCTGCTGCTACTGGTTCGCCTGAACCGGATAGAAATGGATGAAGAGCACCACTGCATTGGTCTGATTGTTTACTCCTTTTCTCAAAATTCTGATTGGCTTATATCCTATCTAGGCCCACATAACTCCTGACCAATAGATTTAGATTTTATGGGAATGGGATCATTCCTTATTTTTACGACTCTGTTATGGTGTTTTAATTTCTAAGACATTGCTCTTTTATTCAAAAGGCACCCATTGAGCATTCTTTCCTTCCATTAGTTAGTGGGCATCCCTTTCAGCTCAGCATATTTAAGACCTATCAAAAATTATGTTAACCTTTTTTAGGCATTTCCAATATCAAAAGTATTTAGTACAAAATGATTGAAAATAAGATCCCAGAGTGAAAAGCAAAATGGCGCTCTCTTTCTATTTTATCATACCCAAAGCAGTAAATAATTTATGACGTGTCCTGGGGCTATTCAATTCTGTTCCCCAATAGGAAAAGCAGAAAATGATCTGGGTCATTTGACTCATCCTAACAGCAGGGCTAATCCTACCCTCCCAGTAAACACTTCAGAAATATATCTCCTAAATCATACAATGAATGCCAGACTAGATAATCAATTGCCATTCAAAACAATTATGTCAGTTTGTTCCACCTGCGTCTGGTTTTTATGTTAGATCTTCAGACTGTGGGATATAGTCCAGTTTCCTAATATTTCTTTATGTCTTTTTTTCTTCATGTTAGAGATAAACTGGCCTTTACACAGAGCCGAGTTGTAAACTATTTCTTTGATGGTTCGGGTTATGCTTTGGCAAAGAATATTGAGAGCAGAGGGAAGTTTGGTCTTGTGACTCGTTTTGATATAGAAGTTCGAACACCAAGTGATAATGGTCTTCTCCTTCTGATGGTTAATGGAGTAAGTAAAAGGGGGAAAGAAACAACACGTTTTATGAGTTCTTATCTTGTTGATGTATATCTGTTCAGATATATTAAGAAGTAAATTATTTAAATTCTGTTTCTGAAGAAGATCCAATTGATTATTCAAAGTTATTTGGATATTATTTTCATATCATTTTATACTGCTTTAGGTTATTCCTTGTATTTGAACGTTGCCTGTTGATTGTAAATTGCTTCAAGAACTATCATAATAGGAAGCAATATAGTAATTAATTAGTATTAATAGGTTTATCTACTGAAGAAGAGTAAAAAATATACATTTTAACTTCTAAAAATTCCAATCTTTTCTGAAACATCTAATTTTGTGGTTATGCAGAGTATGTTTTTCAGCCTGGAGATGCAAAATGGATACCTGTACCTGCAATATGATTTCGGCTTCAGTAACGGTCCTGTCATTCTAGAAGATTCTATGAAGAAGGCTCTGATTAATGATGCAAAGTTCCATGAGGTAAATTGCCTTGTTATCTGCATTTCTGTCTAGCTTGTCCAACCAACAACAAAACATGCAGATTCCCACAGAATTAAACTAAGTGCTTATTAAAGGGAGTAGACATGTAGAAGTTGAATATTGGGGTACACTATCAACCGGTGTTAGCTTGAAGGGTCAATATGTATAATTTTCCCAATACAAAAGGAGACAACAAATGCTTGTCAAATTAAAAAAAAAACACTTAAAAGGTTCCGAAAAGAGCTTCTTTTCCCTTTTCAACCCACAAGGAACAACCATCAATAATAACATTTGAACTTTGGGAAGAAAAGGACTCAGTATAGATTGTATAGAAGAGGAAACAAGTAATGAGTTCTCAGAATTAATTTGTAGAGTGATCTTGATTCCAAACAATGAATGCTGTGTGTCCGCCATCTTATAGGTGCAAAGGAAGGCATATAAATTTAATAAATAAATAAACACTATAACAAACTCTTAGGATTAAAGCTGGAAAGGCAGCAACCATCTTTTCCCAGGTTCAAGAGAAATTTTATATCAAGATTTCTCAGCTACAGCTATTGTTTCACCCCCAAGCGTGACATGGCTGTTGCCTTAGATGTTGGGAGGAAGAAGCCTGTGGTTTAAGCACTAAACTGTACAGGTGAAACTCAAAAAATTAGAATATCATGCAAAAGTTCATTTATTTCAAAAGCACCAAAACCTGGTTCAATGACCGTGGGATTACTGTGCTTGATTGGCCTCTCCATTCTTCCTCCATACTCTGGATCCTTGGTTTCCAAATGAGATGCAAAAGTTGCTCTCATCAGAAAAGAGGACTTTGGACCACTGAGCAACAGGACTTTGGACCACTGTGCTTCATTAAGACCAGGGTCAACGCAGCCGTCTACCAGGAGATTTTGGAGCACTTTATGCTTTCTTCCACAGACGAGCTTTATGGGGAGGCTGACTTCATTTTCCAGCTGCCCACACTGCCAAAAAACACCAAAACCTGGTTCAATGACCGTGGGATTACTGTGCTTGATTGGCCAGCAAACTCGTCTGACCTGAACCCCATAGAGAATCTATGAGGCATTGCCAAGAGAAAGATGAGAGAAATGAGACCGAACAATGCAGAAGAGCTGAAGGCCGCTATTGAAGCAGCCTGGTCTTCCATAACATCTCAGCAGTACCACAGGCTGATAACTTCCATGCCACGCCGCATTGAGGCAATAATTGCTGCAAAAGGGGCCCAAACCAAGTACTGAGTACATACGCATGCTTATACTTTTCAGAGGTCCGATATTGTTCTATGTACAATCCTTGTTTTATTAATTGCATGTAATATTCTAATTTTCTGAGATGGTGGATTTGGGGTTTTCATGAGCTGCATGCCATAATCATCACAATCATGAGAAATCACGGCATGAACTATCTTGCTTTGCATTTAACGAGTCTTATCTCATATATATTAGTTTCATCTTTTAAGTTGCATTACTGAAATAAATGAACTTTTGCACGATATTCTAATTTTTTGCGTTCCACCTGTATGTGTATATATTTATTTATTTATTATTTTATTTTTGTTTTATTTATATCCCACCTTTATTATTTTTACAAATATGCTGTACATATATGCACATGCACACCCATCCATACTTTGATTGCTGTGAATTGCAGCAGACAGATCTTCTAATGTAAATGGCTTCAATCTTTCTTTATTATTTCTGCTGAATCAAACCTAGCTCTCACTGACTCAGTTTTCTTGGAAAGGTTTTCAGAAATGATTTTCCACTGTTTCTTCTCCAGGGTGGAGAGAGTGACAGGCCCAAGATTACACAAGCGGCTTTGTGCCTTAATAAATTGTAATTTTTTTCTTGATTATATCATCAGGAATACAAACATCTTTTGACTGACTCTGTAGGCCCTCTTGCCATTGATCCCACAGCAACTTTTCTTCTTTGTGTTTTTGCTGGTAAGAAATCAGCAGCATGACTAGCAAAGCCTGGAATTCCGGAATCTTCCTAGGACCAAGCACCTGAAATTAGGATTTACTGGGCCAAGACAAATTGTGATGCCTTAATCACAATTCTGCAAAATACTGCAAAGAAAGAACAGGGAAGGAAGGTTGTTTAGCCTGCAGATCACCCTCCATCTACTACAAAACCTATCCTTTGCTCAAGTTAATGCAAACAGCAGAAAATGATAGCAGCTTGTAGAGCTATTCTTCATAGGATGTTCTGAGCTATTTTCCTTTTTCTTTTTCATTGCTAAATATGATTGAACAGATTTGGCATACTGTATGCATGTGTGTGTGTATGTATATGTGTGTGTGTGTATATATATATATATATATATATATATATATATATATATATATATATATATATATATATATACATACATACATACATACATACATACATACATACATACATACATACATATATATATATATATATATATATATATATATATATATTACTTACCAGGGGTTGTAAAAAATCTAATAGATACCTTTCACCCTGGCTTCGCTGATAAACGGATAAGAGTCTGTGGCCAATGGCTAAGATCTCTGCCTAGTATGCCTAGTGTGCAATATAGCCCAGGTTCAAATCCCAGTAAGGGTATGGCTAGCTGATGAGAGCTAAATAGCTTGAAATAGATCTATACTAGTCTCCCTTTATTTATTTATCAGCACAAATAAAAAACACAAATATAACAAAGGCAACAGTAAAAATATTGGGTTTCTGTCGTGATGGACTCTTGTGACGAGCCGAAGGACAGATGATGGAAGCAGTTAGCTTCCTCCCATAATTGGGGCTTACCAGGGGTTGTAAAAAAAATCTTATATATATATATATATATGTATATGTATATATATATATATATATATATATATATATATATATATATATATACATACATACATACATACATATATATATATATATATACATATATATATATATATACATACATACATACATACACACATACATACATACACATATATATATATATGTTATATTTATGCTGATAAATAAATCAGCATACCAGGGGTTGTGACTTTATATATATATATATATATATATATATATATATATATATATATATATATATATATATATATATATATGCATTTATACTATACATATATGTGCATATAACATACATACATACAGTATCTAAAAGAGAGCCAGTTTGGTCCAGTGGTTAAGGCATCGGGCTAGAAAGCAAGAGATCGTGAGTTCAAGTCGTGAGTTCATGAAAACCAGCTGGGTGACTTTGGACCAGTTACTCTCAGCCAAACTCACCTCACAAGGTTGTTATTATGAGGAAAATGTGTTGGATATGTTCATCACCTTGAGTTATTTGAAAACAATGATAGATAGATAGATAGATAGATAGATAGATAGATAGATAGATAGATAGATAGATAGATATACTGTAATCTTGATCTTGAGAAAGAAGTGAAACTGATAAAATAGTTCATCTCTGAGAAAATAGAAAATGTAAGAAAAAGATTAAGAACAGTCCCACTTTGTCCTTAAAAGGGAGCAGTGAAGGTTTTAGACGGGCTTTCAAAATTCTATTATTATATTTTATAAGAATAAAATAGCATTCCTGGAATCCTCTACTTCTTGACTTGAGCTACCTTGAACAGCTGACAGTAATGGAGCTTTTAAGACTTTTTTTGTTCCTTCTCATCCTTTCAGTGTTATTGACCTGGACCTACCTGCAAAAACATGAGAAGAAAGCTCCCCTCAAAATGTGTTTTCCTCTTTCCATCATCTCTCACTACAAATTGTTCTGATTTTACAGACTTCTCTGTAAAGCATTATAATGCATCAGCATATTGGTGTGTGATATAGACAAAAAGGCCAAAGACAGAGAGGTATAATGGTTAAAGCATTTGACTTCAAACAGGAATATCAAGGTTCTAGTCGAGCCTCAGACTCAAAAGCTCCCACGGTCAGATTTGAGCCAGTTACTCTCCCTCAGTGCAAGCTCTGTGGATGGGTGTTGTTGTTAGGAAAATAAAAGGGGAAGAATGCACATTGCTTTTTGCTCCTGCATGAAAGATATATTATAAATTAAACAATTCACTGGATTCTATGCTGTGTCTTTTACCTTTATTTTTCTTCATTTCAGATATCTGTCATATATCATAATTCCAAGAAAATGATCTTGGTAGTGGATAGGAGACATATAAAAAGTATGGAAAATGAAAAGAAAAGCATGCCATTTAGTGATGTCTATATAGGAGGAGCTCCTACCGAGATTTTAAAATCTAGGTTGGTTTATAATCATTTAAAAGTTTTTTTTCCCTTTGCGTATTGATGTTCGTTTAGAAATTACATAATGCATATAATGATGTGAATTTGTATATTGTATATTATTCTGTAATGGTGACAAAGCAAATGACAAATTATTAGAGAACATCTAATAATTGAGGTCACCCATTTGGAGGCTATCTAGTCTGAGAAAAGATACTTCAGCATTTTACTGGGTCATTCTGCTCCAGCCAAGTGAGGCATATTTAATGTGTAGTCTATTATAAAGTCATTTTACGTAATCTTCTTTCCTCATATGGAGAAATCACTTTCTGATCTGTTGTATACTGCTTGTTTTCAGCTCTTGGGGGGTGGAGTATTTGGGTTTTGATTATAACTGTTGTTTTTTAATCTACACTTGCAAGTGGGAGACAACGTTTTCAGATCATTCAAAAAAAAATCACACCCAAAAATAAATGCACTTGCAAGCTTTGTTTCCATTATATGAAAATGCCCAATTACAGTTCCTCTGGAAGAAGGCAATGCATCATTATAACAGTCACTGCCATGATTTCCATGAGCATCATGACAAGATTCTGTGCAAAGTCTGGACACTTTGCAAGAAATGTTCTTGATATAAAATGCTATAAACTGCCAGAGAGTGAAACTTCCCACCAACAATAGATAAGGTTGTCCTCTGCCATTCACCGCATCATCAGAATATGGCTGTGAAACAGAGGTACTGTGTCCTTTATTCAGTGACCTGCCACTGCCTATTCACAGTAATAACGTGGAAACACTATTACTTCACTTAACTGCTTTATGGTGGATGGTTGTACTTCTGCCTTAAGCAATTGGAAACCTCCTCCAATGAATCGCTTTAGGGTTATTTGTATTTCTCAGGCTGAATCTAGAGGATGAGGGAATCTGCTCAGATGTCGTTTCTTTCCCATTTAACAGTGCAGTCTGTTTTATTTTGCATTGGCATTCTGTATTTAGAATCCACTAGCCATGACCCTTGACGCTCAACAAACATCTCACTTGCCTTAACAGTGGTGTCAGCTCACACCTGGCTATCAGTACACCCTTTACGGGCTGTATGAAAGGTTTCCAGTTCCAAAAGAAGGACTTCAACTTGTTGGAAGAGCCAGGTACCCTGGGAATTGGTTATGGCTGTCCTGAAGAATCACTTGTAAGTGTAGTACTTACTTTTAAACTCTACGTTGGTTTTCTGTTGCTTTTAAATATATATAATCTTATTTCATGATCTTTTTTGTGTTCTATTGTGAATATGTTTGTTTTCTTTCACCAATTTGTATTATTAGGGAATAAAAAGGTAACATTTCTTAAAGCAATTTTCTCTCTTAATACAATATTATTTCTTTTGAGTAAAATAATGGGAAGTGGTATCTGTTATTGAATGTAGAATACATCTTTGAAAGAAAACCAGTGTGATAGATTTTATACAGTCAGATGTTTTGACACTTTAATAAATATTTATGTCTTGTCTTTTTTCACTCCACAGATCAGATTTTAAGCTAGATTATTTTCAATTGCATGCTGTACTTCAAGTATGGTCTTTAACAGTTCACTATAACAGGATGACAAAATGAAAATTTGCCATCCCCATCTTACGAGAGCAAAAGGCTCACAAAGCATTTTTTTAAAGTGAACATCAAATGAATGCAAGCTTTTTTTTTGTTTTATTTCAAAATCATAGTACATAGGAGTGGTATAAAGTTTCCTAAGTTCTACAGTCAAATTCTCACTTTTGTCACTGTTGTCAATAGAAGTAGCTTTTGCAAATTATTTAAGAATAGTTGACCTAGATTCAAATAGAGATATCTTGATAGCACTGAACTATACATATTTCAACTATCCAATCTACCAAGACTTTCCTATAAGTGACATTGACAGTAGGCTAAATAAATATTAATATTTCTAATAATACCAGTAGTACTCCCAATTATGGCACCAACAGCAATAGTAAAATAAATAAATAAATAAATAAATAAGTAATAGCACTATTATTCATCATAGAGTGATCATCATAGGCCACTCCATTTTTCAGAGCACCAATACAATTCATTTAGCAAGAAGTCAGCTAGACCGTATTCTTCTACCTAACTTTCTATGTGCCATGAGATTGGAAATGGGTTTAAGGTCTTCCTGAAGCTGCTTGATTTTTCAATTGAGTTATTAACTTCTACAGAAGGAGAAAAGAAACACAAGGTGCACATCCTCCAAATCTGTGTATGAGATTCCAAAAGTATTATCTGAATCTCATTCAATGGGACACATTGAGGCACAATTTCCTCAGTGCCATTATTGTAGAAGCTAATTTCTTTCCAACAATAGTGATATGTGAGTCCCACTGAAAGGAAATAATTATAGAGCAGCAGTGTTTGGTGAACTCTGGAAGAGGTTGTCAAGAGTGAATCTCTGTTATGGTGTGATAAAGAGTTCACACTCACTGCTCTGTGATGATCACACATCAACATCGGAATCACTGGGCATTTTGGAATGTGATAGTTGACCCCCTGGATTCTTCCTGCTATTGTTATTTTCATCTTTTGCTCTCTACTCTTCCTATATGTTCGTTTTGTTTATTTGATGAACAGATGTCCCGCAAAGCATATTTTAATGGTGAAAGCTATATTGCATCCAGCCAGAAAATCTCTCCTTTTCATGCGTTTGAAGGCGGCTTTAATTTCCGAACTTTACAGCCTAATGGACTGTTGTTTTATTGCACCGAAGATGTAAGTCTGGGGTTGTTTTCCATGTATTTTAAATGTATTTCTTTAAAATAAATATGGCCAAGACAAAAGTCTTGTTTCCTTCTTAAAGAAAAAAAACTGCTCTTAAAGAAATTTTAAGTGCAAAAGATATATTGAGGGATAATGTAAATTAAATCCCATAAACACCAGTCCAATAAATTTAACAAAGATGTCCCTGAGATAAATTATAATCAATGTGTTGACTAGATTTCATAGGACCTATCCATAGCTTTAAAAAGCCTCCTTATTAAAGATATAGTGAAACTGACAATAGATTATGTATCTTCAAGTCTACGTAGTCTCTTAGTGACATGGTTGACCTTCTCCAGAATGCAATGTTGATCTAGATTTAATTTGGGATGATGACAATGATTATAACTATAATAATGTGTGTGTGGATTCACATATATATGCACAGGAACATATATCTGTATTCATATATTGTATAATACAAAGTGTTTTCTACAGTGTTTAGGACAATTAGATGATCAAGCCTTCAATTAATGTATGTGTGTGTGTACATACTTTTATGGCATAGAATAAGGTTACCTGAGGGACCACCTCTCTCAATTTCATTTGCCCATCCCAGAAGATTTAGCAAAGAAAGCAGTACACGTTCTGGTGGTTAGGGAGCTACATCTGGTGATCCCTAGGCTGTGGCACCATGCTGTGGAATCTTCTCCCCCTTGAGGTGAGGTCAGCCTCATCTCTTCTGAGCTTCCAAAGGTCCCTTAAAAACTGGTTATGCCAGTAGACCAGGGGCTCCTAGGGAATGGGTAAACTAGTGAATTGGCCCCATTATTAACATCCCCTTCATCTGAAACGTTTTTGTTCTTGATGTTTTTATAGTCTTTTTAATGGTTTTCATGTTTTTAATGATTAATCGGGGTAATGGTTTTAAATATTGATTGATTGTATAGCTTGGTTGTACATTGCCCAGAGTAGCTTGTTTGGCAAGGTGGGTGAAATTAAATATATTTTTTTAAAAAAATTAAAAATGAATGCATGAATTCCATTCCCAGCAATAAGAACATGTTCTTTTCTTCATTTCAGTCAGAAGTGTTCTCTATTTCCATGGAAAAGGGAAATGTGGTATTAAATGCAAAAGGAGTCAAAGTTCAGACAGCAGACAAGTCCTTTAATGATGGAAAAGCCCATTTTGTCATGACAACTATCTCACCTGAAAAGTAAAGTAGTAAAATATGTTTCTTCTAACACACATAGATATCATTAGCCTGCATTTGTTGGCATATCAAGTGCAACCTTATTATCAGAGTAAGCTCTTCGTTAAGAAAATTAACAAGGGAGGGGGAAGAACTTTTGTGTTCAACCTTTACCAAAATTAGTTGGACACTTGATCTTCATACAAGAATAGTATTATCTTTTCTTTAGCATTCAATAAGCACTACTGGTGTACAAGTATAGAATGAAGGCTGCCAGTATCATTAGACCCAAACCCAATGTCTGTAGCAACCCTGCCATGAGACAAGTAGCATTTATGTGGATCAGCAACCACAGGCAAAAATGAGTATTTGAACTCTAGGGCAGTGATGGTGAACCTTTCTGTCCTCACATGCCAAAATTATGTGTGCGTGTGCCCCACACCCACAATGCTATGTGCCCCATCTATCTGCCATGCGCGTGTGACCCATGCAAGGGGGGTGTTTTCACCCTGCCCAGATTCTGGAGGCTTTCCTCAAGCCTTTGGGAAGGCAAAAGTGGCCTTGCCCGGGCTCTGGAGGCCCTCCAGAAGCCAAAAACACGGCCGTTTCTGAACCTCCAGAAGTCCTGTTTTTTGCCCTCCCCAGGCTCCATAGGGTTTCCTTGAACCCCCTGGGAGGGCGAAAATGGCCTCCCCTGGGCTCCGGAGCCCCTCCTTGAAGCCTTCTGGTGCCAAAAATCTAGCATGCACTCCCCCCACCCCCCGTGCATGTGCATCTCCCGCGTGCACATCAGACCCGAAAATCAGCTGGCCAGAGGGAAGCACGCATGCATGCGTGGTGGACCTACGCTGGGTGACGGCTCGCCTGCCTGCAGAGAGGACTCCGTGTGCCCCCTGTGGCACACTTGCCATAGTTTCGCCATCACGGCTTTAGGGAACAAGTGGAAGCAAGGCAGAAGTTTCCTTCATGCACCAGTCCTACATCTCTGGAAAATTAAAGTTATTAATTTTCAATTCCTGCTCCTCTTTGTCCAAAATGTTTCTAGGACATCTTGGCTAAAGCCTATTAAGCCTAAATTATATATTACCAGAAGCAGGTCAAAGCTGAGAAATAGATTAAAGAATCGCAGCTTTCACTCTCCTACGTGGAGGCTGCCACCTAGTGAACCATTCATCAAATTCAACATTCAAGAAATAAGTGCTAACAATGAGACAGTTTCTCACTTGTCAACCAAGTTCCTTTAAAGATTTCCTCATGAGATCTGTGTTCTCCGCAGGCTTGAACTTTTGGTAGATGAAAAAAGACAAAGCAAAAATAATCCAGCAAAGGATGCAGCTGAGATAAAGCCTGTAAGCACCAAGAAATTTTACTTTGGAGGCTCACCCCTCAGTACACAATTAGCAAACTTTACTGGCTGCATAAGCAATGCCTATTTCACAAGGTGAGAGCATTTGGGCTTTGGGGGTGGGGTCCTTTTCTTGAGCCATGATATTGCTGCCTTAGGGGGGGAATGTGTTAGCTTCCTTTTTAAAATTAATATTTTGCTATATTGTAAGTGATTAAAGGAATCTACATCAGAGGAAAAACAAATGAACTCACTATGGGGTAATAGCTTTATTAGAAGCGCCCCAAAGGTCACATAACAATGAGCAGGTTTTCGAATTCTCCTAAATCCTTCATTAAGAGTTTTATAAAAAATCATGGGAGTGGAGGAGAGAAAGAGATAGATGGATGGATGGATGGATGGATGGATGGATGGATGGATGGATGGATGGATGGATGGATGGATCGACGGACGGACGGACGGACTGACTGATTTACAGACAGACAGACAGATTCTAATATACATTTAGTTTTAAGATATAGAAGAAAATAACTTTACCGAGAAGTAAACCTATTAAAAATAATTGGTTGCTCTTCTGATTTGTGTTGAATGGAATTAGGCTTTATCAGTGTTAAACAGATTTTATGTTGCACTTTGGACAACTGAGAATATGAAACAAATTATGTTGATGCTGGCTGTCCCAACTATCTATTTATCTAGCTGCAATTTTCCAGCTTTGCTCCAAGGCTTATGCAAAATATGTTTCTTGTCACTAAAAATTAGTCATCGTGAAAACCACAGCAGATTTAATTCATTATGAAATATGAGATTCATTTTAAGCAAAAATGCTAAGTTGAAGTCAAATTACCATATTTTTCAGAGTATAAGATGCACCTTTCTTCCTCAAAAAAGAGGCTGAAAATCTGGGTGCGTCTTATACACCGAATACAGCATTTTTTGCCTCCCGAAGCCCTGCCCCTTCACCAAAACGGCCATGCAAAGCCTTATGGAGGCTTTCAGACAGCTCCTGGGGGCTGGGGAGGGCAGAAGTGAGCAAAAAATGGGCCTTTTTTGCCCCCCCCCCCCAGCCTCCAGCAGCACTCTATAAGCCTCCATAAGGCTATGCATGCAATTTTTTTTTTACCAAAAACAAGGCCGTTTTCACAAAAAAGGGCCATTTTTTCTCATTTTTGCCCCCCCCAAGGAGCACTCTGCCAGCCCCCCTCCAAGGTAATTCATGCCTTTTTAAAAAACAACGGGCCCATTTTTGCGAAAAATGGGCCGTTTTGGGGAGGTTTGCAGAGTGCAAAAACTTTTTTTCCCTTCTGGAAAAATCTTTAACTGAGATGAGAATTACATTGATCAAGTGCTGTGCCAGCAGAAACAAAGTCTTAGGTGCTGCAGATTGACAGCGATTTCCTTCTCCAGCACAGGGATAAATAGACCTAGAAACATCTACCGACCTAACCTGTCTCTCCCTACCTACCTACTGTATTTCTCTCTCTCTCTCTCTCCCTCCCTCCCTCTACCTACCTACTTACCTACTCTCTCTCTCCCTACCAATCCACTGTATTTCTCTTATCTCTATTTCTCTCTCTCTATTCCTCTACCTACCTACCTACACACACACTCTCTCTCTCTACTGCATTTCTCTCTTTCTCTCCCTCTCCAACCCTCTATCGATCTACCTACTTTTTTATTTTTTATTTAAATTTTTATTAACAAACATGTGAAATACACACACACAAAACTTAGATGTACACTACATTTACACAATACAATACGAACAGGAGCTTCCTGTTCTTTCTAATAGCAATCATCAATTGATACCACTCACCTTATATTATTTCCCTTTCTATTATATTTCACTTGGATTTCACCATTCTTAACTTATTTTAATCATAACTATTGTTTTTTAGTTTTGTTATATTCGTTCATTGATTCGGTTCTTTTCTCCATCCACCTATACCATTTATCCCATATCTGGTAGAATTCTGATTCTTCTTTTCCCTGGATTTCTTTAGTTAGTTTGTCCATTTCAGCACAATCCATAACCTTTCTTATTATTTCATCTTTGCTTGGAATTAATTTGTTTTTCCATTTCTGGGCAAAGGCAATCCTTGCTGCCGTAATTATATGTAGTATTAAATACTGGATTTCTTTTTTGTATTTCGCAGACATTATTCCTAATAAAAAAACTTCAAGTTTCCATTCTATTTTAACCCCCGTTATTGCCTCCAGCCAATTTTTGATCCTTTTCCAAATAATTTTAGCCTCCTCACATGTCCACCATAAATGGTAATATGTTCCGTGTATTTATTCACATTTCCAACATTTTGTGGAGGTATTTGTTAAGATTTTAGCTAACCTTTTGTTGGTGCCAGGTGCCATCTGTAAAACATTTTGTACTGGTTTTCCTTGTATGCAACTGATAGTACCATTTTTAAATTTGTTCCCCAAAATTTTTCCCATTTGTCTAATTCAATATTATAGCCAAAGTTCTGCGCCCATTTTATCATTTGTTCTTTCACAATTTCCTCTGCCATTTTATACTTCAGGAGAAATTTATATATTCTCCCTATTATCTTTCTATCTGAGCTTTGAATAATTTTATCCAAATCGTGTGGTTCTGTTTCGATGTCATATAATTTAGTATTATTATTGTATTTAGTTTTGATTTGGAGATAAGTTAGCCAGTCAACTTTCATGTTCTGATCTGCCAATTCTTCAATTGTTTTTAAATTTCCCTATCTATCAATTAAGTCTCTGTATCTTAGCATTTTGTTCAAATCTATAAAATTTGAGTGAGTCATTCTTTTTGTCAATTCTGGATTTTCACATAGTGGGTTTTTTTATTTTGAGCCATTTTTGCAATTACGCTATCTTAATTCAATGATTTTGAAAGTATTTGTGCATTTTATTTTTATCATCCCATAGGAATGTATGCCAGCCTGCTTGCAAATCATGGCCTTCCAAGGTCAAAATTCTTTTATTCTTTAGCGCTATCCAATCCTTCACCAATGTTATTGTTACTGCTGATGCGTATAAATCCCAATTTGATAATGCTAAGCCTCCCCTCTCCTTGCTGTCTTGCATTGACTTTAGTTTAATCCTCGCTTTTCATCCCTGCCAAATGAACCTATTGGTTATTTTGTTTAATTCTTGAAAGAATCTTTTACCCGGATTAATAGGTGCGGCTTGCAACTGGAATAAAATTCTTGGTAGAATATTCATTTTAATTGTCCCTATACGTCCCATGAGTGATAACTGAATATTTTTCCAATTTTCTAAATCTTTCCTTATTTGTATCACTAATTTATTATAATTATCATCTTTAATTGTGGAACATTTTGCCGCCACCCAGATCCCCAAGTATTTCACTTTTTTAGTTATTTGCATTCTGGTTGCTACTTCCAGTTCCTCTTCTTGCTTTTTTGTCATGTTCTTGGTTATCATTTTTGTTTTGTCTTTATTGATCTTTAGTCCAGCCACTTCGCCATAGTCTTCTAATTTTTTAATTAATTTCAGGCTGGATTCTAATGGGTCCTCTAGAACAAATACTAAGTCATCGGCATAGGCTTGGGCCTTATATTCTTCATTTTTGAGTCTTAAACCTTTTATTCCCTGGTCCTTCCGAATTTCATTTAATAAAATTTCCAAAGTCAATATAAACAGCAAAGGAGAGAGGGGGCATCCATGTCTGACTGCTTTTTTTATATCAATCTTCTCTGTTAGATCTCCATTCATCAGAACTTTGGCTGTCTGACTGTTTTAAAATCCTTCTATCATTTTCATACATTTTTCTCCGAATTTCATCTCGTCCAATAGTGTTATTATAAATTTTCAGATTACGTTGTCAAATGCTTTTTGTGCATCAAGGAAAACCAGTACCATTTGCTTTTCTGGATACGCCTCGTAATACTCTATTATGTCTAGGATGACTCTTGTATTATTTTTAATGTGTCTGTGAGGTAAAAATCCATTTGGTCCGGGTGTATTCGTTCATTTAAAACCTGTTTAATTCTTCCTGCCATAATTGCTGCAAATATTTTATAATCAGAGTTTAATAATGAAATTGGCCTGTAATTTTGAATTTCTTGTTGGTTGGTTTCTTCTTTTGGGATTAGTGATATTATTGCTTCTGTCCATGATTCAGGTATCATGGCTTTTCCTAAAACTTCATTAAATATTTCTACTCCTAGCTCTTCCAATATTATTTTGTTATATTTGTATAGTTCCACTGGTATTCTGTCTGGTCCTGGGGATTTATTATTTTTCTGGTTTTTCAGGACTAATTCCACTTTGGCTAACGTTATTGGCCTGTTTATCACCTCCCTTTGTTCTTTTGAGATTGGTGTTATCTTTTCTGTGTTTAAATAATGCTTTATTTTTATTTCCTCCATACTATCTTGCGCATATAGTTTTGCGAAGTATTTATGAATAATATGCTTCTTTTCTTCTGCTTTGTATTGAATTCTTCCCTCATCATCTTTTAATTGATATATCATTTTTCTCTTTTATTCTTCAATCTGTATGCCAGCCATCGTTCAGGTTTGTTGGCTAGTGATTTTGTCTGGCTGCTTTAATTTTCTGTGCTAATTCCTTTTGAGTTATTAAGTTGATCTTATGTTTTATCATCTCTCTTTTTTCTTTTTTAATTTTATTCTTTGGGTCTTTCTGTAGTTCATCTTTGGCTTCCATAAGTTCTTTTTGCATACATTCTTGTTGCTCTTTTTGTTTTCTAGTTTTTCTCGCCATGTAGGCAATCGTAAGGCCTCTTGTGTATGCTTTCATAGTATCCCAGAGATTTTGAATTGAGGTGTGTTGTTGATGTTTCTTCCTCTTGATTTTCTAGGTCCTCTTTACTTCCTTGTTCTTCTTCCCCTTTGCAGTATTCTTCATAGAATCTCTGCGCTTCTTCTAGATTCTCTATCTTATATCTTTTTCCTTGTCAAGATACCAGTACCCCTTTTGGTATCAACCATCTGTACATTATTCTGTTTTTATTTAACTGATTTGTTAAAAATTGGTATTGTCTACGTTGTTCACGAATTCTCCATGGAATCTGTTTAAGCATGATCAACTCTTTTCCCTGTAATGTAATCGTCCCTTCTCTGGTTTTTTTTGTACACTTCATCTCTAGTTGTTTTTTAGCAAATCTTATAAAAATTTAATTTGCCTCTTCAAACTCCTTGGTGCATCTTATACTCCGGTGCGTCTTATACTCCAAAAAGTATGGTAGCTATCGTCACTTCAACTTACATTTCAAATAAACAAAGTTTATAAAAACACAAGAAAAACCCAGTTGGATCACACCAAAACCTATTTATCCAAAATGCTGTGTCATACAGTGGTCAACTGAAAATACAATATTATGGACAGGAGGACAATAGCCTATTTCTCCTTGCAAAGCCTGAATGTTTCATTAAATATCATAGTTTCAACTGATGGCCAGTTTTAACTGATAGCTAGCTTTATAAACTGATTACCAACTCTATAAAAAGGCACTTTAGCTACAACAGAACAGAATCTGGGACCTCTCTGACAACTAGTATTGCCTATGAGCTAATACACATATATCAATGATAGATACTGCAAAAGTGTAAAGATCCACTCAGTTGACAACGCAAGTAACATCTTTGATGACAGTAGAAAATCAGTCTCAATGTATATGCGAAATCAAAATTGATTTAATAATAACCTTCTTTTAAATAGATTAGATCGAGATATTGAGGTGGAAGACTTTCAACGCTACCCTGAGAAAGTTCATGCATCTCTTTATGGATGTCCTGTGGAATCTCCTCCAGTTGCCCTTTTTCATAAAAAAAGAAAAAATTCCTCCAAAGCTAAGGAAAGCCACAGCAAAAGGGTGAGTGAGTGTCCACATCGGGCTTACAGCTTTCTAGATAGGAACTGATGCTAACCAATAGCAGACTTCTTTGAGCCACTTGTGCAGACTCTAAACTTTTTTTAATTGAAAGACACTTCAATGTAAATTTATCCTGTTCAAAAGTTGTAATTTTTAACAAATGGTACAGTATGAAAAAAGAAAAAGAACTGCAGGAAACGACAGTCATACTAACACATTCCACATTGCTTTGATTTAATACATTTCCCATATCCTTTACATCATTATTAATGCTATTTACAATCTGCTTTTATCTATGAACAAGTATTTAAAAAGTATATAAAATGTATTAACGCCTAGGTACTTGGGGAAGTAGTGGACTCCGTTTTACTTACTGTTTTCCCTTTGGGTTGCTTGTCAGTGAATTTCCATGTATGTATAAGCTGGGAAGGCCAGGATCAGCAGCTTAAGCTCTGCTCTGAGTTGCATGACCTGACAAGGAATCAAAGACTGGAGTACTTGGCAGCATTCAAAGCCACTGCCCAACTGCCTCTCCCCCAAGGATTAATTTTCTAGAGGTTTTTTCTTCAAATCCATTTTCAAACTTGGCTTCTCTTTGTTTTTGCCAGCTTCTACCTCCACGTCACATTTAGCCCTATTATTTTCAGTTGGGGGGAAGGGTTATCAGCAGGTTATCCTGCCAATGGAGAGACAAAGTTCTGAAACTCTTCATGGAACTTTTTCCAACATTCCATCATGTTGGAGCAAAGAAAATAAAGATGGTGGTAACTGAAAGAACTTCACCTATCAAAGATTAAATGTGGCCTGCTTGAGGAGTTTTCAAATTGTACCTTTGCTCCATTATAGCACCTGCCTATGCAATTTTGATATTACTCACAGCTAAGTCATCCAAATAGTATGATGAAGTGAAGAATAAGACCTGGGCCACACTTACTGAAAAATAACATACAGGAATGTATGCAGAATGAAAACTGTGCCTGTCCAGCAGCAGTTTGTTGATTACATTCATTTATTTGTTTTGTTTGAAGGCTGAAAAAAGTAAAAAAGGAACATCCCCTTTTTCATCTGTCATAAATAAAGAACAAGAACTGAGAAATCAGAGGGACTCACACTGCCATTTCTCCAACAATCCGAAAGCAACTGAACAGGCATATCTCTTTGGTGGGACAGCAAATAGCCGGCAAGAGTTTGATTACTTACCAGAGGATTTCTATGAAAGGTAATCATATTTTAATATACCTATAAAATATTAAATAACTATTCACATATTTGCAAATTATTAAATTAATTTATTAGATCTGTTGCCTGATTCCAAAATTGTTTATATATGTACAAGTATGTATCTAACAAGGAGACCACTTCCATCCTACTGCAAAGTCAGATATTCAAGTCTTTCTGGAATGCCATCATAAATGGGAGCCACACTACTCTCTGATGGATGTCATTCTAGAGGCCTGGGATTGCAACATAAAAGGCATAATGCTTGGGTTCTGACAGAGGGCATTATGTAATCAAAAGAACCCAAAGCATGCCGGCTTTGCCAACATGTACCAGATGAGATACACTGTGAAAGATACCTGGTCCCTCAAGTAACAGGGCCCTACAGGATTACCTGTAACTGGGTATATCAGTTAACACAAATAAAAACTGCTTATTTTTGACATTATAAACTGTTCTCCGGAGGCAGCATTTCATTTCTTTTTCAGCTTGTGAATGGAAATCAATATCTCTTTCATAGAAAAATGCCATTTTTGTTTACCAGATCTCAATTCTCCATCAGTCTAAAGACTCATTCATCCCATGGAATGATTTTCTATATTGCGGACCAAGCAGAGGAACATTTCATGGCCCTCTTCATTGCCCATGGACGACTTATTTATATGTTCAATAGAGATCACCAGAAATTAAGAATCCGAACCCAGGAGAAGTACAATGATGGCCAGTGGCATAATGTAAGTTGAAATCGAAAGATCCAGGTAGAATCTTTATAAGCTTTAAAAAAGTATCGTTTACCCCCGAATAAGTATATTTATAAATTGGTAGTTAATTGGAGTTTTAATGCACTAAAATGTTGCACCTTCCAAAGATCAGGAATAAAACAGGTCATCTTCCATCTATGCAGTTTCTGTATCAAAATGTTATGGAGAAAAATAATTAAATTTCCAAACCTTCTTATATACTTCTGAGAATATACTTTAATTTTTGTCATATCTTATCTTTTAAAAATATTGAAAAGTACACTAGAATTGCAACAATAAAGATAAAAATAAGGAATAAACACCAGCAAAAAAACTAGAGAGCAACAATTCACAATGAAAATATAATCCAGTAACAATATAAATGTTTGTGCGTGCATTCGTATGCACTACTTATCTGTTCAGAAATAAGTATCTTACGCACTGCACTGAACCAGCTTCTTATTTTATTAAGTGGCAAATTTTTAC
This sequence comes from Thamnophis elegans, assembly GCF_009769535.1. Classification (NCBI taxonomy): domain Eukaryota; kingdom Metazoa; phylum Chordata; class Lepidosauria; order Squamata; family Natricidae; genus Thamnophis; species Thamnophis elegans. Next base: position 32,599,733 of record NC_045544.1, on the reverse strand, counting down.
TTTTCACACTAAATTGAAAAAACAATAGAAATACTAGAAAAATCTCAACAGCCTTTTCTATTTAAATAACTTGAAAAAGCAAACAGGATAGATGACTAGCTATCACAATATACTCTCTGCAAATTACAATGACATCTTTTCCATTATCTTCAACATAAACATGTTGTGGTTGTTTTAAAAAAGGTAATGTTTGTTCGAGAGAAGAATATTGGTCGTTTGATTATTGATGGCCTCAGAGTACTAGAAGACAGTCTTCCTTATTCTGATAATACATGGCCAGTTACTACTCCTTTCTACATAGGAGGTGTGGCACCAGGGAAAGCTGCTAAAAATATCCAGGTAAATACATTTTTCTATAATAAATGTTTCTTTTTGGACGTTTATTTGTGAGAGTTAACAGAATCATAGTTGGAAGGAGTCATAGAGATCATCTACTTCAATAATCTCTCGACAGATGAACATCTAACCTGTTTGAAGCCCAAGAGAACTCACTGCCATGCATATGGCAGCCTGTTCCACTGGGTGACAACTTGTAGTCAGGAAGTTCTTCCTGATGTCTATGCTGAACTGCCTTCATCGTAGTTTTTTTATTCTCCTCTAATACAGAGAATCACTAACTTGTAATCACATTTGAGACCAGACTTTCCATTGCTAAGTAAGGTGGTTCTTAAGTGAGTTACATCCAATTTTACAAGCTTTTTGCCAGTTGTTAAATGAATTATTGCAGTTGTTAAGTGTATGCAGCCGTTAAGCAGCTTTCCCCATTGACTTTGCTTGTCAGACATCATCTGCAAAGGTTGCAAATGATGATCGTATGACCATAGGATGCTACAAGCATCATAAAAATACATGATGGTTGCCAGGTAGTCTGAATTTTGATCATGTGATTGTGGGGATGCTGCAATGGTTATAAGCGTCAGGACTGATCACAAGTAACATTTTTCAGTGCCATTGTAATTTCAATCAATCGCTAAACAAATGGTTTAAGCCAAAGATTACCTGTAGAGCAATATTTCTCAATCTTTTCCATTTTAAGATGTGTGGACTTCAACTTCCAGAATTTTCCAACCTGCATGCTAGGTGGGGATTTCTGGGAGTTGAAGTCCACATATTTTAAAGTTAACACAGTTGAGAAATGCTGCAATAGGCAATCTATTGATTAGCCTGCTATCATTAAGCCTTCTTCACAAATACCTTGATTCTGTCTTGGCTTCCTTGTATTTTAGAAACACGTGGCTATATACACTAGTAGTAGTATACCAGTAGGTATTTAAATGAAAGTTTCTATCTGTTTCTTTGTTCAACTCTGTTTCCCTAGATTAACTCAGTGTACAGTTTTAGTGGTTGTCTTGGCAGTCTACAGCTCAATGGAAAGCCGGTCACTTCTCCGTCACAGACCTTCAGTGTAACACCTTGTTTTGAAGGACCATCAGAAGAAGGAACCTATTTTTCATCCGAAGGGGGATACATTATACTTGGTAATGAGTTGTTCTTGTGGTATTAGTGGTGGTTATTAAACCTTTAGATAAATGCCTATGGTTACTGATGCAAAGAGATGGGAAAATATATACTTAGGATTATTAGTCAGTTAATTATTTTTAAATTACTCAGCGTGTTGTTATATTTCTGGCATATAATGGACTAAATTTCCAAACAATTTTGCATTACATCAAAGGCAGAAATTCTTACATAGTATAATCAGTATTGTCATTCTGCTGGTTTCCTGATCAGAACATAAGTTCTCAAAATCTAATGCTCTCCCTATGCATAAAGACAATTAAACCCCAGAATACCAATTAAAATATTGGCTTGAGTTCTGGGTTTATAGTTCCAATATTTGGGAGGACAGCATTATGCTAGGGAAGTAATTATTAACACAATACTATAATATCACCATAGCTCAAGTAAAGATGCAAATTACCACTAAACATTATTAAGTATACAGCGGCATGTTGGATAAAGCCATACCAAGACTATACTGGGGATTATATTGGGTATTGCTTCATTAACACAAGTTAACCATCAGCAGATTACAAGTTGAGAATCTGCTAAATACTGCATGAAAGCAAGAATTATACAGCATATCTAAAAGAAGTAAGAATTTTAGAAGAGCATAATATTGAAGAATTGCATAGTCACTGAAATTTAAAAAATACTTTTAAATTTCCAGAGTTAAAAGAGATTAAAAGGATCTTTAGTTATTGTTTCCTCTTCTACAGCATGTGAATAATTTCACAAATTAACTTTAAATAAAATATTGTGTGACTTTTCCTTGCAGATGAATCATTTAGCTTGGGTCTGCAATTCGAAGTTGTTTTTGAAGTCCGCCCTCGGCGCAGTTCTGGAATACTAATGCATGCACATAATGTAAATGGAGAGTTCCTGAATATACATATGAAACAGGGGCAGGTATGAGAAAGGACCAACCACTCCTCCCTATTTTTACATTGATTTTTCAAAATCAGATTTTTCCACCTTTTTGTCAAGCACCTTGTGTTCCTTATTTTTAATATCAGCAAAGTTCCAATTTCTGAAATAAGTAGTAATGTTATCAAGCGAACATTTTTATAGCATGTTCCAAAAATATCTCTGCTCAATTGAAACATGTGTGGATAGTTGAAGATTTTTAAAACTAAGTGTAAGTTAGGGAGGAAACCATAGAATTGCCAAGAGCAAATAATTAAATGTTTTTATAAAATAGCTTAGGGAAATGACCCCAACTCTTTTTAAAGATTTCATAACATAATGTATTTAGTGCTCATTGGTTCTGAGAATCAGGCGGCTTCCTATTGCACTTAAAAATAAATGTTGCAAATCTGATTTGAACGCTATAGTTGTGCACTTAATATTAACAATAGGCATTCATAGAGCACATTCACATTTCATTTTACCTGTCCCTGATCTGCCCTACTGCTATAACACTCAGCAGTCTTTGGAGAAAAAATCTGTCTGGATTAAGAAACTATCTTCCATTCTATCGGGTTTCTCCATCATTTTGCAGTAATTTGAGACAGAAATTTTACCATCCAGCCTCACTTAAGCCAATGAGTCTGACAAATTAAATACAGAAAGCCCAATCCCATTACCAGATAAACCAAAGAGATGATGTCCACTTCTATCTTCCAGAAACTGTTGGTTGACTGACAGTACTCACAACAGGGCAAGTTAGCAGTGCAGATGTGTTGAGCATAGTATGTTATTTCTGCAAAGCTGCTTTTCACTTATGGAAAAGGCCACCAACTGGGAGCAGTCAAGAGGAGCAAACTGGTAGATACAGATGAATGTATTGGAGTAGCCAGAAGACCTTTGCAATGTAATTCTAAATGAAGCTAGAGAGAAATACAACAGTGGGTCTAAAGCTTTTGCCAGCAAAGGCATAGTTTCACTTTTCCAACCTCAACCTTTCCAGATATAGCAGAACTAAAAATTCCCTAATCGGGGTAGCTCTGGAAATTCTAGTCATGACTCACCTGGAAGATGCAATTTTGAAATGATCCAATGTGTGGATGGTTAGGTTGCTGGACTTTTCAACCTATCTTGCTTATATAACACTTTCTTCCATTTCATCTCATGCTTATTAACTAACCCTATCTGTTGGGTATATTTTACCTTGAATAATTTCAAACATTTGATGGTTAAATGCATAATCTTCAATTAGCACATTTTAAAGCTTTTTCTTACTTTTTTTTCTTATTAACCAATTACATTAAAACAAATAATGCCTAGTAAAATATATATTTAATTGTACCGTATATCTATTATAAAGCATATATTATGTGTTGTATAACATACTGTTCATGTATTGATAATCATAATCCTACCTATCCAACAATTACTGGATTTGATAGGCCCTTCTCCACACTCAAATTGCATGTATAAATGCCTGTATAATGAGTAAGAAGTAAACCAGCCTTCCTTATCTAAGTACCAAAGCACAGGGGAAGAATCTTACATTTATAGTGTAAGCCTTAAGGCTGGTGAAAAACATTTTGTTTTAAATTTTTTAAGATAATATTTTAAATAATATTAAGATTTTAAAGCTGAACTCAATTACTTTACCAGGTTATTGTGAAATTAAACAATGGCATTAAAGATTTTTCAACTACAGTTACACCAAAGCAAAGTCTCTGTGATGGCAGATGGCACAGAATTACAGGTGAGTCAACACCAACAGCTCTGCAATGGTTGTTGTGGATTATTTCTTTAGTTTAAACCATCTAAGACAGTGGTGTCCAACCTTGGGAACTTTAAGACCTGTGGACTTCAACTCCCAGATACTGAAGAAGCCTTAACCAGGGCACAATTAGACAAGTTGGTATTTTCAAAACCTTTTTTTAATCTGATGGTTTGGGATATGAAAATACATTATCTTCTTCTTGTTTTGCATAATAGTTATTAGAGATGCTAATGTGATACAACTGGATGTTGATTCAGAAGTGAATCATATCGTGGGACCATTAAACCCAAGAGCAATTGACCATAGAGAGCCGGTATTTGTTGGAGGAGCACCAGGTAAGATTAATTACTATCACTTTATTTTTGAAAATTAAGACAATGGACTATTTAACTTGTTTATTTGGATTTATTAGTCCACCAGTTCCAATGAACACTTTAAAGCAAAAAATATTCTATAAAAGTGATGTCATATTGACTTTCCAAAAAATACACAAAACGGTTGCTTTCTTTAAGGCTATATGGCTATATGATTACCAACAGAAAACATGAGCATTATTAGGAACTTGGTGTTTAATGCAACTTTTCTTTGATAAAGCTGAGGACTTTATAAACATGTACTGTAATAACATTTATTTCTTATGTCCAAAGAGATACTATCAGAGATGTTATCTACTTAATGCTCAATAATTTTAATTTTTTATGATTTAGGTTTTGAATTATTTCCCACATGTACTGGATGCATGTAAAGATATGTCCATGTGCCTTGAATATTCATTAATACCACTAATTAAATATGCTAATAGAATTCATCACAAGGGAAAATCAGAAGCCAACGATCTTATAAACAATAAAAAGATCCAAATCTCCTACCTACCATATCTGCTAAGAGCCATGGTGGCGCAGTGATTAGAATGCAGTATTGCAGGCTAATTCTGCCCAGTGCCTGTTCAATCCTGACCAGCTCAAGGTTTACTCAGCTTTCCATCCTTCCGATAAAATGAGGAACCATATTGTTGGGGGCAATATGCTGACTGTAAATTGCTTAGAGAGGGCTTAAAGCACTGTGGTGGTATATAAGTGTAATTGCTGTAAGTGTTAAGTGCTATTTTAAAAGGAACATGTTTATCATATCATTTCCATCCCTTCAAGTAGGAGTCTCCTGATCTTGAGTTTTCTATGAAACTTTCTCTCAAATCCTTTTTCTAATGCCTTTCTCCAGATCCAATCTACAACCTTTTCTTTAATTAGCTTCAGAATATCTAATAGTTTCAATAAAAAGTTGAATTTACTAAAAAAAATGTAAAACCCCACAGAAATGCTACTAAGCTGAGCTTAGAAATGGTACTAAGTGTATATTAAAAGTTTCATATTCCAGTTAAAGCCATTCCAAGCATGTACTTGCATTTAGATACTATAATGTCACTTGTGAACAATTTGTGGCTAATAATGTTTTTTCTTCACAGAAGCTTTCCTGACATTCAGCCTGACCACACGTAATTCTTTTACTGGATGCATTCGTAACTTTATGATTGATGAAAGGCCAGTGATTTTCAGTAAGGCAGCTTTGGTCAGTGGCGCTGTGAGCATCAATGTATGTCCTGCTATGTGAAACACTGGTACTACAAAACTACAAGGATATATAGCACTGAAGCAGCAGCAAAAGCTGTGCAGGGTTTAATTTTCAGTATCAGAAGAATTAAAATATATCACTCATTTTAAATAAATGATATAGCATAAAGCTTGCAATCATTAAGAGCTTTGTACACTTTTTTTGGGGGGGGGAAATGCAGATTCCTAACCTGTGTTAGAAAAAAACATCGCTGCAGTCTTCTAACTGGGGAATGAAAGTGATCAACCCAGTGGGAAGAAATGTAAATCCACTACTGTATAGTAACAATCACAGGCATGCCTGACTTTGCATTTGTCAGCATTTCAGGAGCAAATGACTTAGCAACTGTGGGTTTCAGTTTCAATCCACAAAAAATCATTTTATTATCCCATCAGAAGTTTGATCAGAAGTTTGATAATAAGCTGCTGTTGGAATGTCCAGGTGCTATGTCTTGGGATAAATTAATTCTGTTCACGGTGTTTGCTTTGCTTCATGTATCTTACAGAATAAACTATATAACAGACATGTTTCACTAAAACAGTATCTTCTGGGTTTCCTTTTCCTATACATTTTTGTTCAATTATGGTAAAGTAGTATGGGTTTTGTTCAATTTCCCAAACCCAGTAAAATCCTACACATTTTAAAACTGTTATAATCTGCTTCTACACATAACAAATAAATTGATCCATTATTAGCAAAAGTGAATATTTTATGCATCTGTTACTTATTTATATATCTATTTATGCTGCACAATTCTAACTTTACTGATAATTATAAGAAAATCAGATTTTCTCCTATGAAAACAAGAAGTGAAGTAATATATTCATTATTTAAAGTAATTTTAGGAGGAAAGGTGGTTTTTAACTATATCCACCTTCCATTTTAACATTTTTCTCAAATAATACTCAAACTTGACAATATATATTAAACTGCACATGCTTTTAAAATTATTAAATGTTCAAATTTCCAAACGCCAGACCTAGTCTAAATTTATAGCAAATTCATTCATTTTTATACAGTGAAATTAAAAACACCAGTTGACATAAAAACATTTTTAAATAAATATGAATGAAACAAATAAAATGTTGTTCTATACAAATTTCTGGTGTAGGCATTTGTTCATAACAGTGTAGGAAAAAAATCCATTCCAGTTCCAAGCTGGGGGAAAGACACAGGAGTCAATGAATTGGGAGGCAGGCTGCAGGAAGAGTCTCCATTTATGTAGGAATCAGAAGGGAAGTGACTCAGCATTGGTTCTGGGACAACTGACAGCCTAACATGGATAGTAGAGTGATTTTATACCCTGTTGGACCTATGAGATTGAGATGGCTGGTGGGTTTATTGTATTAGACTGCATTCTGTATTCTAATTGTCCCTTTTGGTTTCTTGGGTGGTGGTTAGGGTCAAGGCTTGGGAAAGGTGGGAATGCAAATTATGTGTGGCTTTATGTTTAATACTTAAGTATTGAATACTTAATCCTGTCAATTCAGCCTATCTCAGTCCTCTAATGGGGGATACTGGAGGCCATTCTGGCTCAGAGGCAGGTATTGCTTTAGCTTCTATAGATGGGTTTTTTTGTCCTCACTGGTGGCATGGAAATAAAGGGGGGTAATTTTTTAGTGATTTTTTAGTGATTTTATTGACATTTGTAGGCCGCCCTTTTCCCTGAGGGGACTCAGGGCGGCTCACATAAAATCAGGGAGGGGGAAATGCAAACAATAACATAGGCACATGTAGTAAAAAACAATAGGCAACATGCATTCATCATTCGGGAGGGGCAACTATCTCTGTCCCCAGGCCTGACGGGCTAGCCAGTTCTTCAAGGCTGTGCGGAAGGCCTGGACGGTGGTGAGGGTACGAATCTCCACGGGGAGTTCGTTCCAAAGGGTCGGGGCTACTACTGAGTAGGCCCTCCTCCTTGTGGTTGCCAGCCGACACTGGCTGGCCGATGGAATACGGAGGAGGCCCAATCTGTGTGATCTAATTGGTCGCAGGGAGGTAATTGGCAGAAGGCGGTCTCTCAAGTATCCAGATCCACTACCATGCAGGGCTTTATGGGTGACTAATAGCACCTTGAAGCGCATCCGGAAATCGACAGGTAGCCAGCGCAGCTCGCGGAGGATAGGTGTTATGTGGGTGAACCGCGGTGCACCCACAATCGCTCGCGCGGCCGCGTTCTGTACCAGCTGAAGACGCCGGATGCTCTTCAAGGGCAGCCCCATGTAGAGCACATTGCAGTATTCCAGCCTAGAGGTCACAAGGGCCCGAGTGACTGTTGTGAGTGCCTCCCGATTCAGGTAGGGTCGCAACTGGCGCACCAGGCGAACCTGGGCGAATGCCCCCCTAGCCACAGCCGTTAGGTGGTGGTCAAACGATAGCTGTGGATCTAGGAGGACTCCCAAGTTGCGAACCCTCTCTGAGGGGTATAGAATTTGACCCCCCAGCCTGAGAGATGGAATATTGGTGGAATCTTTGGGAGGGAAACACAGCAGCCACTCGGTCTTTTCTGGGTTGAGCACAAGCTTGTTAGCCCGCATCCAGTCCATAACAGCCTCCAGGCCTCGGTTCATCACGTCTGCCGCTTCATTGAGTTGGCACGGGGCGGACAGATACAGTTGAGTATCGTCCGCATATTGATGGTATCTGATCCCGTGCCTGCGGATGATCTCTCCCAGCGGTTTCATGTAGATGTTAAATAGTAGGGGGGATAAGACCGAGCCCTGAGGCACCCCATATGTTAGGGGCCTAGGGGACGATCTCTGCCCCCCCACTAACACCAACTGCGACCTGTCCGAGAGGTAGGAAGAGAACCACCGCAGTACGGTGCCTCCCACTCCCACCTCCCGCAGTCGTCGCAGAAGGATACCATGGTCGATGGTATCGAAAGCCGCTGAGAGGTCAAGGAGAACCAGGATGGAGGAAAATCCTCCATCTCTGGCTCTCCAAAGATCATCGGTCAATGCGACCAAAGCGGTTTCTGTGCTGTAACCGGGTCTGAAGCCTGACTGGAAGGGGTCAAGATAGTTTGCTTCCTCCAAGGACCGCTGGAGCTGAAAGGCCACCACCTTCTCAACAACCTTCCCGAGGAAGGGAAGGTTGGAGACTGGACGATAGTTATTAAGGACAGCTGGATCCAAAGATGGCTTCTTTAGGAGGGGTCTCACCACCGCCGCTTTCAGTGCGGCGGGGAAGTTCCCCTCCCGGAGAGAGGCGGTCACGACCGCCTGGATCCAGCCTCGTGTCACCTCACTGCTGCTGGTAACCAGCCATGAGGGACACGGGTCCAGTACGCAAGTGGAGGCACTCACAGCCCTCATGGCCTTGTCCACATCCCCGGGGGTAACATCCTGAAACTCAACCCAGAGATGTTCCGTCTGATCCTCTTGTGCCTCGGCTGGAACTGCAGGGATGGAGTCCAAGTCCGACCGAAACCGAGCAATTTTGTCCGCTAAGAATTGGGCATAATCCTCAGCTCTGCCCTGCAAGGGTTCCCCCGCTTCCCTTATGATTCTTCCTACAATGCTTCATATTAAAGCAAAAATCACCCCTCATTATTCTAGGAATTAGGCCTCCTAAATGTGAATTCAAATTGTAGATTAATATTTGAAAAAGTTCCATAAAACCCCGCAGTCCGAACCCTCCCCTCTCTCCCCACCCCATCCCAGCCAGTCCACAAAGCCGGAGAGATTGGGGAACTCTGAACTAGATTATCTTGGCTTTTACAAAATCATTGCAAAAAAATCATGTTCAGTTCTTACCTTAACTAATTATGACATTAGCAATATTTGATTTACATGAAAATTTATACAAGCTTAGAACATTAAGTATTATAAACAGAGAGGAGAGATGAGCAATCAAAATTCTTAAGAGTGGTATAGCTTAATGTAGTCATGTTTTCAACGAGGAACAGGACAAGAGACCATCCTAACATATTTCTGGTTTCAGACCTTAAATTGGATTAAATGGCCAGCTGCTAGAGCAGCTTAAATCAGTATGAGTGCACATATTTGAAGATTATGATACAGATTTATCCTTTTCTTATATTCAGCTCAGATTAAGTGACTGCCTTGGCAAATGGCAGCATGTTATTAACCAGGTCAGTCAGGCCAAATTCTGATTTACAGAAAACACCTTAATGGAATACAAGTTTTATATGCTAAATATTTATTTATTAATCAAATAGTAAAGAAACCCAAACCACATAACAGGAAGAAACCAATAGTAAGCCATATTGTTTTAAGAATATCTTACTTTTTAAGATGTTCTATGGATGTGTGTTTTTGAGGAGACTTCAGCTGTTCTTTGTGTTTTGTCCTAATCATGAAATGACTGAAATCAGGGAAACAATTACAATGTTCTATTTACTAGTATTAATCATTGATTTTTTTTAATGTTAGGAAAACAATCCATCATTTCTCTGTCAAAACAATGAATTGAGAAGCCACAAAAATCCATATCTAGTGATAATCTAAAATGTTTCACGGGGTTATGAACATATATATACAGACATAACTTGCTTCACTATATTGCACTTTGCAGGTATTGCATTTTTTACAAACCCCTCCACCTACAAAAAGCTTGTGACTGGTTGACATTTCAAATGATTAACAGTTTTTAAAAATAAGTATTTTAAATTAAGCTAAGCATATTATGCACTTAATAGACTTAAATGCAAAATGTAAACCTAACTTTTATATGTACAGGGAAACCCAAAAAAGCTGACTGCTACTGGTATTTTAATATTCACCACATATTGCACTAGTCTTAAAAACAAACCACTCTTGAAGTATGCTTGTATGTTACAATTTAAATAGTAAAATGAAGACTTATATAAACTAGCATCAAAATTATTTTAAAATAAGAATGTATTCTACCTCTACGATCTATTTCCACTCAAGAATACTATACAGGTAATCCTCGACTTACAAAGTTAATAGCCAGGTTACTAACTTATCAACTGCAGTAACCCACTTAACAACTGTGGCAAAAAAAAGTCATAAAATGGGGCAAAACTCATTTAACAAATCTCTCACTTATTAAAAGAGATTTTGGGCTTAAGTAGAGGACTAGCCGTACTCTTTTATGTGTTTCATCTTAAAGTGTTTCCCAAACGGGGTGGAGGTGGGTGACAGCGACCATTTCCACTAAGAGATAGATATAGATATATGGGGAAAACGTCCCAAATATCACTTCGATAATTGCCGCCAAAAGCATAATCCGAATGTGTTTTCGGAGTCTCAGAAGGCGAGCTCGACTTGAAGAAGCCTCTCTCTATATAGCTTCCTTTCGATTATCATCCATGAAAGCAGATCAGTCACCAGAGGCTGGTTAACAAAGGCTGGCGTCATAATTCTCGTTGCTACGTGAAGATATGAGTACTCTTTTGCCAACGAGTCGTGCCGGTCACCATCCTGAAGGGAAAAACCCCAAACGAGCGACAAACTCCGATAAACTCCGAAATAAGCCGGCATTATCGCAGGCGGGAAGAGTTCAAAACCGCTCTTATCGGTGAAAAGGCCTCAGCGCATGCGCCCAAAGCAAGGGCTGAAACCGTTCCCTCCTCCCACTCTACTGCAAACCATCACACCAGCCATGTCCGTTGGTTCGCCCGCGCGCGAGCGTCCAATCAGCAAGGCGGGGGGGGGGAGGTGGTCCGCGTTCCCACTCTGAAGCCGCTTCCAAACGGCGCGGCGGGGGGAGGGAGGGAGGGAGGGAGAGAAGTATCTTTCAGCCGCGACCTGCGTGAGACACGAGACCGGCGCGAGCAGCAGTTATGACGCAGTCCGTAGTAGTCCAGGGTGAGCGTGCGCGACATTCCCAGTATCTTTTTTTTTTCCCTTTACTACTTTCCTCCGTATTGCTTCCATGACGGATACCTCCCTCTTCTCTTTTTTTTTTCTTTTTCCTCTCTCCCCATACAGTGGGTCAATGCGGAAACCAAATAGGCTGCCGATTTTGGGATCTGGCGTTACGGGAGCACGCGACTGTTAACAAGGTAACAAGTCCCGCCTCTTTTAAAAACGCGGCGTCTCTACTAGTATGAGCGCATGCGTGGTTATGCTTTTCAAAGGTTCCTTGTTCACCTGCTTCCCTTCTCGTTGTTTTTAAAAAAGGGGGGGTCTTTACTTCATTGTTTTGCCATTGTGGTCCATCTACATAAGACCCCAGCAAACAGGGTACCGAGTCGGAACGCCGCAACGAAGATTCCCCTCCTTTGAGGCGAGGTGGTTTCCGCCATCGCCGTCATTTATGCGTTCTGTTACCATGGCTACGATTCCAATGATGCTCTGGAGCTCCCCAGCAAACCAGTAGGTGGAGTGAGATTCCAGTAAAATCCATCGACCCCTTTTTATTTTATTCCTTTTTTCACGTGGCTTTGCGCAGACAGCCTCTTCGGTTATTGGTGAATTCTGTACCATCAAGTTGTTTTGGCTTCAGTCAACCAGATGTTCTCCACGATTATCTGTCTCTAACCTGATCCTTTCAGGTCTTCCAATGGTGCACTCATGCCTCTGTAAACCGGAGTCCCTCCACTTCACTGCTGGTCACCTTCTTCTCTTTCTCCTCTCCTTTCTCATCCTTTTCTAGAGAGTGAGGTCTTCACATCAGGAGTAGACATGATTCAGAACTCTGGGCTGCTTGGTTCAGTGGTCCATCACTTGTTTTATTTAGAATAATCTCAGGAAGAATGGGACAACTCTCCACAGCCAACTCACAGCGGCCAGCTTGACGCAGGACAACTCAACAATTTAATTATTTAAAATATTTAAATTCTTGTCATTCACATTTCGTTTTGTCCCTCCTTTGGCATCCTTTCTTTAGTGATTCAATTCCATTATTTCTTCCATATTTGTAACTCTTGTTCCGCGGTGAGTTGGCCATGGTGAGTTGGCTGCAGCAAGTTGTCGCAGACCCATTCTCAGGAGACTTCTCCAAGACCAAAGTTCAAAATATACACTTCTTTGTCCCATGCTATTCGCCAAAAGCAAGATGTACACTTTACAATTTCCTTGGGGATGCTTTTTTGTTACCTGCAGTGAAAAGCTGAAGAAACCATCCATAAGTTCCATTATATCTGATTTGAAGGTCAGTGGGAGGAGGGGAGGTTGAACTTACATACATTGCTATACTCGGAAGCACTGTGTGTATGAACTAAATCTAAAATCAGGGAAAAAATGTTAAAATCTATAGCAAGCCTTGCCATCATAGAATAAGGAGGAAGTAAGCTGTAATTCAAAAAAACTTTATGCTTTTTTTAACTTTTTTCAGTTTGAAAGGGTACTACCAAACTCATTATTATTCATTGTTTTAATTAATAGTATTATAATTCAGTTATGTTATTTACAGTTATTAACATGAATTTTACTGTAAGATTTTGAGAGACTAGTGTTCAGTATGCCTTGACCCTGCTTACAACTTATCTGTCCAAAAATCCAAAGCCATCTTGCAGAATAGTAGTTGAAATAACTTAGGAATATATCTGTACAAGAAAACAAAATAAACGCATGATGTATTCTTTGAATCACACCAATAGTTTTTGAAATACAATGAGGAATATAATCTCAAAAAGTTATTTTGAAATGTTTGTGCTAGAATTTATAGCGCAAGTTCAAAGTTTGGTTTTTACTTAAAGTATTTTTTATTATTTTAGAAAGGACTTTATGATGAAGCATTAAGCAGTTTCTTTAGAAATGTGAACACTAGGTAAGTTTCTTTGGGAAGTACAGTAATATGTTAAATGAGACACTTGGTTTTAAAACTGTTCTGTATATGCTGAGAGATTCTTTTGTATCAGACTTTGCATTGCTGAACGTTAGCATTTTCTTCTATCTTTTGAAAGATAAAGTTCTGACATTAATGGTATGACTTTATCGTTCACTGCATGTCATTGATGCTGTATAAGTAATCTGCTTTGTTATAATCCAGTATGTGAGCAATTCAACGGGGTTTAATTAAGCAAGTATAAAATTTAAGCTTGCATCTCTTTATTGCTGGATTAGGTAAATGAAATCCCAGTGGGTAGGTTGTGTTGTGATATTCATGTCAACTTGTTGCAGACTTAGAATATGTTTATTTGTAAACTGTCACTTAGATGAGATTTGCGGTATAGAAATTTAATTAAATGTTACACCACTGCCATGACTTAACTTATTCTGACTGGGCCATAATTCTTGGTATTCATCATTTTAGAATAATATCATAGTTCTGTTTTTTTATCTCTGAACTATTAGGACATAAGTTGGCAGCAAAGGTGGTGGGGTGGATAGAGAAGATATTAACTGTTCATCCAATTTTACTTGCTATCCTCCATAGCCTGAACAAAAAACTATTTCCAAGCCAGAGCTCCATTGCCTGCATGGTATAGTTGTATCTCTCTGATTTCCTAATATAATGACCTGTTACAATTCCATCGCTTTATCAAGTTGCACTGAAAAAAAAACCCTCTTATTTGGCTTGCTATCAGATAGTGCTAATAATATTATAGTCTTCCAGTGTTATCTATTTGAGATCCTGCAAAAAGAGTTACATATACCAAGCATCTTTTTTAATATTTATCTTTCTCTTGTTTCTTTATTTTGCATTAGGAAAAGCATTTTTCAGTTTTTGTGTCAATATTTTTCTTTTATAAAATGCGTGTGGTGTCACCTGCAAAGGCAGGCTGAGCTTTATTCATGATTATAACTATCCTTGTTCTGATTTTTCTAGAACAGATGGTGACAGTGCTGACATTTCCAGAGGAAAAATCTGTTCCTTAAAAGCACGTGTAAGAGAAGAAACTATTTAATTTAACCCTGCCTTTAATTTGTAGACTACTGTAAAATGTTCCTAATTTGGAAAGTTTTATTTTCAAACATATTTACCCTGTAACTATTGAAATAATATTTATGTGTTTGGTTAAACAAGTGAGGTTTTTGTCCCAACCCCCACACCCCTTCTCTCAGCTTCTCTCTCTCTCTCTCTCCCTCCTCCCCCCCCCCCGGCTGCTGGGAGCCCGTCCCATGCCTTCTCCCAACCCCCCACACCCCTTCTCTCAGCTACTTTCTGCCTTGTGGACCTAGAACTGATTGCTGTCTCCAGGCTGCCTCTCCTCCCCTATTATCATGGAAGGCCTCTCACAAAAACCACTGTGCAGCAGTTGAAAACTGCCGTGCAATGTTTTGTTGCCATGTGCATGGCCGCGGACCCGCACAGCTTAGAGTGAACATTGGCCCCTGAAGCCTCTGGAGGGCCTGCGTGGGAGGCTGTTTTTGCCCTCCCCAGGCTCCTATAAAGCCTCTGGAGCCTGGGAAGGGCGAACAAAAGACACCAAAAATGGGGGGGAGGAGCGCTGGTCGTGCGCACATGCATGCTGAGGCCGTGTGCATAGCATTATGTGTGTGGCACGCCCACACAGGACCCCCCTGCGCTCCTCCCGCTTTTGGCACATGAGCCAAAAAAGGTTCGCCATCACTGCTCTAGAATATCTGCTCATATTTTGTCCCCATTTTCAAATAGATAGGAGAGGGAATGCAAAGTGAGCTATTAGAAGGAACTTTACTGTGCAGGTTATAACACTGTTACACCATGTCAGATATAATTTATTTCTTACACATGCAGTACATACACACAGTATAGGATTAGCAGTAAGGTAAGTAGTTTGTGTGTGTGTAGATGGATGGATGGATGGATGGATGGATGGATGGTAGGTAGGTAGGTAGGTAGGTAGGTAGGTAGGTAGATAGGTAGATAGATAGATAGATAGATAGATAGATAGATAGATAGATAGATAGATAGATGATAGATAGATAGATAGATAGATATAAACAAATTTTGTTTAATAAATTTATTGTGAGCATAATCTAAATAAGAAATTTTAGAAATGAAAATAACACTTTTCCAGATAGATTACAGAGAAAAATCTGCCTGCACAGATGCTTCTCTTAATGAAAAAAATGACTTTATGGTTGTTTGATAACTTTTTCCTTTTTATTTTATAGTTGTCAGAAAGGGTTGGTATATACTATCGTATAAAGAGTCAGCAGACTGAGCAGTCTTGCTACAGAAGTATTTTTGGCTTGAATATCATTATTAAAATTACAAGGTTTAATCAGAGTTATTTCCAAAAAAAAAATCATGCTGGAAATATGTTTGTTGAGACAAGATCATGTTGATTAATCTAGTTAACTAACACATAATAGCAAATATTAGTGTAGTAAAAGCATAACTTAGTATAAATTACATTTACTAATTTGTATGTAATGTTTGTATGCATTTAATCCTGGAGCAATTTTTTAATTATGGTAATGGAAATTAAAATTTCATTTTATGTGAAAATTTAGGGTACATTTTTCTGGAATCAGCTTTTTGAAAATTAAGAGAGTATGTGAAAATTAAACAAAGCCAATACCTACTTTATTTTATGTCCTGTTTTTAAAGATATGCTGAATAAATTATTTTTATTCTCTTGCCTAAGGCTCTACTGATTGACATGGAAGAGGGTGTTGTGAATGAAATTCTTCAGGGGCCATTAAGAGATGTGTTTGATAGCAAACAGCTGATCACAGATGTTTCTGGCTCAGGGAACAATTGGTAAGAATAAAGTCTGTTTAATAAAAATCTTCAACCAGATTCTCTTTGAAAAACTTCAAATGCAATAGAAATTTTCTATCTTTTGCACTTACTACAATCCCTGAAAGGATATTAAAATAAATATTTTAAACCCAAATTTATAATTGTTTTGCCAAATATCTCATATCTCCCATTTTCATGCTTACATATATAGACGTTCCATTTTTTTCATATAATTGTATTGATCAGTTCATTGTATACTTTGTATCCCGATTTTCGGAACATAAACCTTTATATGATGGCTTAGACTTATTCCAATAGGAGAGTTGGTTGTAAATACCGTATTTTTCAGAGTATAAGACGCACCTTTTTTCCTCAAAAAAGAGGCTGAAAATCTGGATGTGTCTTATACATCGAATACACCATTTTTTGCTCATATTTCCACCCCACCCCACCCCCAGGAACACTCTGCAAGTGCCCCCCCCCCAAGGCTATTCATGCCTTTTTTGAGGGAGGTTTGTAGAGTGCAAAAACTTTTTTTTCCTTTTGGAAAGCTCTTTAACTGATGGATGAGAATTACATTGATCAAGTGTAATTCTGTGCCAGCAGAAACACCTACCTATCTACTGTGTTTCTCTCTATCTCTATTTCTCTCTCCCTCTACCTACCTACCTACACACTCTCTGTTTCTCTCTATCCCTTTATTTACCTACCTAACTACTCTCCCTCTCTATCTCTCTATTTCTCTCTCTATCCCTTTATCTACTTACCTAACTACTCTCTCTCTCTCTCCCTACCTACCTACTGTATTTCTCTCTCTCTCTCGCCCTGTCTATCCCACTATCTACCTACCTTCTTTTTTTTTCAATTTGCCTCTACAAAACCTTGGTGTGTCTTATACTCCGGTGCGTCTTATACTCCGAAAATACGGTAACCCTTGCGTCCAGATGACACAAGAGCAATCTGTTTGCTTGCTTTTTGAAATAATTCTTAGAACAGTTAGAACAGTTGGTAATAGTTCGTTTTGTGGGGAGGAGGAATCCAGCTGGTCCAAATTCTCCTATCAGGCACATGCTGATCTGTTCCTAACTGCTGCTGCTTCATTTCATTTGGTCATCTAAGAACAAATTGCAGCAGCTAACCAAAGAGAAGATTTAGACCTTTAAGCCCTCCATGCACCCTCAGTCCCAACTTCATACAAATGCTCTTAAGATTACATAGAAGGTATGTACAGGTAGTTCTTCACTTATGGCCACAATCATTTTAAGTTGCCTGTGAAGACTAGTAGAGTGTGAATTTAAGAGTGATTCATTGGTATCAGTTTAATTGTTTCTTGTTTATTTTTCTTGTTTATTTTTTTGTCTTTATGGTGGCAAAGAATGACCTTAAAAAGACAAAAGACTTTGCCCTTTCTGTCTAGGTTGGGGGTCAGCAAACTGCAGCTCTGGAGCCTCATGTGGCTCTTTCCTCCCTTTGCTGTGGCTCCGTCACCGGTCGGCGCCATAATTTTGAGAGGAGCTTCCGGTGGGGCAGGGAAGGAGATAAGCACAGTGTGCCAGGAGAAGACTCTATGGCAAGGGGAGAGTTTTCCAGTTGTCTCCACAATTGATAGGGCTTTCGGTTATGACAGGTAGAGGAAAAAGTATGCCGTGCTAGGAGGAGGAGGAGACTCTATGATGGGGGAACTGAACTTCCAGTCAGCTCCAGAATTGAACAGGGGGCTTCCAGTTAGGACCTTTGTGGCTCCCGGTGTTTTCTTTTCTGTGGGAAACGGATCCAAATGGCTCTTTTGCCTTTGCTAGCTGTGGAATGGGAAAAGCAAACCAGTGGAATCAAAAGAAGAGGAAGGGGCTAAGTAGCCTGCTTCCATTTTTCATGTGGGCTGTGCTTAAATTTGACACTAATGCATATGAGCTCAAAAGATGGCATGTTAAATATTAGCACTAAAATAGAGGGGTAGCATATTAAAAGTCTCCTATTTTCAGGGCTGTGGGTCAGAATGTGTATGGATGTCAGTACCGAGAGCATATTGTTGAAAAATTGAGGAAAACTGCAGAGCACTGTGACTGTCTGCAATGCTTCTTTGTTATTCATTCAATGGGAGGGGGTAAGTATTTTTTTAGTCCCAGAGATATAGCCATGTCAGGTGACATGAAGGAAAACTTGGCATATACTGTTACATCCAATAAGAAATTTCCATTTGGTTGAAATTGGAAAGAAATTTCTGACTTCTTAGAACTGAATCCAGCATCACAGTTGTTTTCCTGTTTGCTGTGAGACAACATTTTTTCAGGTTCTTTCCATTTCCACCTTGCTGGTCATGTTATTGGAAGTGCTATTGCATTGGGCAAAGTACGCCCAATCGCTGTTTACAAAACTTCTATAAAAATTGAATGCATTAATTAAAATGAAAAGAGATGTTTAAAATAAAGGAGATATCTTGCAATTTGCCTCAAAAGATATATTCATTAAAATTATTACTGAATTTCAGTGGAATTTTTTTAAATTACATTTTTCTTTATATTTAACTACTTTACAAAAATCATGTTGCTGTTAGCTTTCTTTTGAATTCTTTGATATATATGAGAGTTCTTGCATTCCATAATGCCATTGTCTAAGACATTTTCTCATAGGTTTTCCAATAGATGTTGCCTGAAATAAATTGTATAAACATTGATTTTGAATTTTTAAAAAATTCTTATAATTTGTAAGACAAGTCATTTGTCATTGTAGTTATTTCCTTATTTCTTCTAGGAACAGGATCTGGTCTTGGTACATTTTTACTAACAGTGCTTGAAGATGAATTTCCAGAAGTATATAGATTTGTGACTTCCGTTTATCCATCACGTGAGGATGATGTCATCACATCTCCATATAACAGTGTATTGGCTATGAAGGAACTCACCGAACATGCTGACTGTGTATTACCAATTGAAAATGAGGTAAGCATTTTTCAGGGCCTGAGAATTTACATTAGAAGGGTAGTTCTTTCTTTAATATAAACTTCATAGTGCAAATGCTGAACTGATAGCTTCTACATGCTTTTCCCATTGTAGAACTATTCTGAGTCAAGACCAATGACAACTTTGCTTTTTAAAATGAACAAAAGAGACATCTTTGCACTTTTTATAAATAAAAACACAATATTTTCTTATTTAAAAAGTATATGACCAATATGTATGTGTGTGTATAAGTTTATACCCGGGATGTCAAACTCAAGGCCCTTGGGCTGTATCCGGCCCACAGAATGCTTAAATGTGGCCCGCGGTCCCTCTGTGCAGTCCTCCCGAGCTCCGTTTTTGGCCGTGACGGCCTCCTGCAGCCCTCTGCCAGTGAAAACAGAACTCAGGCTGGGCACGGCTTGCCCGGACTCCGCCTCGATGAGTGACGTCGAGCTGGCTAGGCCCACCCTAGCCACGCCCCCCCTGCCCCCCCGGATCAAACACAAACGTGATGCAGCTTTCAATGAAATCGAGTTTGACACCTCTGATATATTTGTGTGTGTGTGTGTATACACAGACAGAGATAGTCTGATTATATATATACTGATTTCTCTTCATATTGTGTAAATTTTTTACTTTTCTTGTGTATATAATGTATGTATATGTGAATATATTTTTCTGCACTTAACAGGAATTAAATGTTTTGCTTGGTTGTCTGCTTTCACTTAGCATGTGTTTGGATGTTAAATTTGTGAAGCATCTTGCAACTTTTTAATTAAAAAATACTTTATAATTAGTTTTAATAACAACACTATTGTTTATGTGTATGTCCAATCTCTAGCAGTCCAAGGCAGTGTAAATTTCATTCCGCTGTTCACATTTCCATTGTGAATTGGGCTGAATGATATTGACAATCCACAATCACATATCGATTATCCACGATGAATCATGCACCTGGTCTTAGATTTTTCCTCTTCCTAATCCAATTCCTTAATTGAAAGCATTGTTTAGAATATCATAAGCTCTACCCATTTCATAGAGCTACTCTTAAGATTAACTAAATCTGTCATTCTGTTATAAAATCCAGTCCATTGTAGTTTTGCTTATTTTGTCTTTTGAGGTTTAAATGTATTTTAAACAAGGAATGTAGACTTATTAGGTTTCTTAATAAGTCTGCATTCCTGCATTGGGATGAACTTCTTTGAAAATATATTTCCTTCTCAATGGATTTAATTAGAACTATACAATAATTATTGACTTTGCATAATATACTGTAAATGTTTTTCATTGTTTTTTTTCATCTTGCAAAGTCTTTATTTGACATAGTTAGTAAAATTAACCAGATGACCAACTCTGGAAAACTAGGATCAACTGTAAAGCAAAGCAGCTTGGTGACTTCGAGTGCAGGTGGAATAAAACATCTTCAAGAAAAACCTTTTGATGCTATGAACAACATTGTGGCTAACTTACTATTGAACCTGACCAGGTGAACCTTTAAGCCTTTTAATAAAAAAATAAAATTGTCCTTACACTAAAATATGTTATTTTGTTGAGATAAAGCTTCTGCATTTTTCGGCAGGTCATAGTCACTTTCTTCTTTGCAAGTAGCCACTTCCTTAAAAAACTATGAGTATTGTTATTTTTGTGGGAAGTTTAAAAAGCCAGGTCCTGGGAGTGGCAGAAAAAGTTAAAAGAAAATGGTTGTAAAGCCCCTGAGCACACTTGCTAAATTGAAAGGATAAAATTCATTCTTTTTGGCTTTGAATGGAATGTTTAAAACTTTGTTTCTGCATCCTTTCTGTGTAGTAGATAAACATAGGTATAGCTTTGCAAAATATCAACATATCCCTATGTAGAATTTCCATCTGCCTGGGCCTTGTAGTATAGGCAAAGTCACAGGATTTTTTTCCCTTTCTAGCCTTTTGAAATATAAGTATAATGATTAATCTGATTATTAAACTCAGAGCTGTTAAAGCACCACATAACTTGGCAGAAAAGATCTGTAATCTCCTTCTCAAGCAACCAAAGGACTTTTTGATTTTATACAACTCTTACAATACAATAGCAGAGTTGGAAGGGACCTTGGAGGTCTTCTAGTCCAACCCCCTGCCTAAGCAGGAAACCCTATACCTTTTCAGACAAATGGCTATCCAACATCTTCTTAAAGACTTCCAGTGTTGGGGCAACCACAACTTCTGGAGGCAAGCTGTTCCACTGATTAATTGTTCTAACTGTCAGGAAATTTCTCCTCAGTTCTAAGTTGCTTCTCTCCTTGATTAGTTTCCACCCATTGCTTCTTGTTCTACCCTCAGGTGCCTTGGAGAATAGTTTGACTCCCTCTTCTTTGTGGCAACCCCTGAGACACTGGGACACTGCCATCATGTCTCCCCTAGTCCTTCTTTTAATTAAACATACCCAGTTCCTGCAACCGTTCTTCATATGTTTTAGCCTCCAGCCCCCTAATCATCTTTGTTGCTCTTCTCTGCACTCTTTCTAGAGTCTCCACAACTTTTCTACATCGTGGCGACCAAAACTGAATGCAATATTCCAAGTGTGGCCTTACCAAGGCATTATAAAGTGGTATCTTATGTTATTTTCAGCTCTGCTAGATTTGAAGGATCTCTTAATATGGATCTTAATGAAATCAGCATGAACTTGGTTCCCTTTCCTCGACTTCATTATCTAGTTTCCAGCTTGACTCCTCTTTATACTCTGGCTGATGTTAACGTGCCTTTGCGACGGTGAGTATTTTTATTCAACATTGTTCCTAGAAGGGTAACTTGTCAAAAATAGAATTGTGCTTTGAAGTCTCCCAACTCTTGGCTGCTTTGTTTTTACATGTAAAATGACAACTGTATACTAACTTGAAAATGAATCTGCTTTGTAACATCAATAGGAAAAAATGATATTTCTTTGGATCAATGATCAGCAGTCTAAATAAAATATAATTAAAAGGAAAAAATAATGCTTGGCCTTGTGTCTGCTGCTTGTTCATCTTCAGTTATGCTTTCCATTTCCATCCATTCTTATAGTTTGAAGCCTCTGGCATATTATTTGCCAACTGCACTGAGAAGATAAGCAGCTGGCTTATCTGTCGTGTTATCCTTTTGTGTATTGATACTATTATTGCTAGTTCTCAAACCTTTGTGATGTGATCGGTTTGATTGATGTGTGTAAATAAGGATGCTAAAAAGGGAAGAATTCATTTTCATTATTTCAGGTAATATATAATTTAAATCTAGAACCTTTCTGACCTAAGGATTGTATTTAACTACATCTCTTTGGGAGACATGAGGCTTTCTGTTCACTTGACCAGAATCCATATTGCTTTTTTTCAGACTGCTGTATTGTCAGAATCTGTGAATAAATCTGATTTTCTTTTCTTTTTCGGGAAGATTATATTGTTTTTTGAGATGCCATAGAACTTGTACCTGACCTTTCGGGAAGGGGGGTACTGTAGGAAATAAAATTCACAAATATATTCTTACTATTTGTAACTACAGTATAGTTTCTAAAAGCTTGCAACCAGAATATATACAAAATGCATATTTATCTTACTTGGCATATATTCTTAATACTGTTAAACAATTCCTCTGTTTTTTAGGTTGGATCAAATGTTTTCTGATGCTTTTAGCAAAGAACACCAGCTGTTACGAGCTGATCCAAAACGTAATTTGTACCTTGCTTGTGCCCTCTTAGTCAGAGGAAATGTACAGGTTTCAGATCTTCGTAGAAATATTGAACGGTTTGTACTAAAATATATGTTCTCAAGAATTATTAACTGCTTTTTCAAAAGGACAACTTAGTGTGATCTCTTTTTAATGCCACTTATGCCTATGTTGTAAATGATTATATTATGAGAATACAGAAACGTTTGGTAATTTAATCTTACATTTTCTCTAACATAGAATTTGATGTACACGTAATGTTAATATCTTTATGAATATACCAAGCCCTACAAGGTTGGCCAACTCAGAAAACAAGAGGCACTTGGATTTCTAGAAAGATATTTATTGCTAGGAGTATGTAAGAATCATAAAGCCTACAGAGTCATTGTCCTATAGAACTTACACCTGCTGTATTAAGACAGGCCCATTCTTTTTCTCATGTTTCCCCCCACCTCCATGGACTCAAGAGTCTCTTTTGTAATAAAGTTGTTTTTCTCCCTTAAGAGTCTTACTGCCTCCTCTGTTCTCAAGATCTTTTAGGCATCCCATCAAAATTGAATGTGGTTTAAAAACTAGCCACAGAATGTAAAACTCAGATATAACATCAATTTTTGGCATAGGCTTTTCAACACACTTCCATTAAAAGGATAGTTAGAAGGTCTTTATTGCATACTAGTGCTGTGGACATCCGTTTAAATATCATTGGAAATAGTTAAATCTGCCACTAACTTTGTTTTGTGTAATGGCATCTTCTCCAGCTAGGCACCCTTGAGATATGCAAGTCTAACCTTGTCAATCACAATCTCACTTTATTGTCTGGAATTATAGTTCAATTATGAAGCATAATGTAGCACTACTGCTTGCTATTTTTCAAGCCCTAATTTTCTGGTTGCAGGTTGAAGCCTTCACTTCAGTTTGTATCCTGGAATCAAGAAGGATGGAAAACTGGTTTATGTTCAGTACCTCCAGTTGGCCATTCCCATTCTTTGTTGGCACTGGCAAATAACACATGCATTAAACCAACTTTCATTGAACTCAAAGAGAGATTCATGAAGTTGTACAAGAAAAAGGTATGCCCTAAAATGAAAAGTCATGCAACTATTTTAAGTACTTCATTTGCATTTGCATAATTCTCAATATTAGGAAATCCTCTATTAAAAAAAGTGTAGTCCTCTTAGTTGGCTTCCCTGTTTACAAACTCTATAGTAAGGTTGTAATATATTTGAAGGTAAATGGCTAGTTGACTGCAGTGCAAAATTATGTAACGAGAATGGGAGAGAAAGGGAACACAAAAAAGAGAGAGAGTGTGGTTGAAGAGGGGGTGCAAGTGACATGATAGCCTAGATTTAAAAATAAATAAACCACACTGATTTTTCTACCATAAGTGATCATACGTTCTGTTTTCTTTTCAATTTTAGGAGAACAATTGCATTTATGTGGAATATTTATCCCAGTAAGGTATAATGCATGACTGAAATTAATACTTGTTTCTGCAGGCTCACCTTCATCATTACCTACAAGTTGATGGGATGGATCAGAACTGTTTCTCTGAAGCACTTTCATCACTGTCAAATTTAATAGAGGACTATAATCAGCTTGAAGCTGCTAACAGTGGCCCTGCAGTAGATCCACCAAGGCTAAAGATAATGATATAGCAATGCGGGGACATAGCAGGAAACAATTCAATATTTGCAAAAAAAAAATGCACATGCAGTCAATATGGTGAGTATTGAATTCAGTTGGAAAAATGTAAGGCTAGTTCTGGCTGATAAATTCTTAACACACTATCTTTTGGGACAACCAGAAGCACTGTTACTCTTGAAAGACAGTGGAAACATTCAGTCTGCCGAACAGTTTTGTAAAATATTTTTTTATCTTGCACAGAGGCTGTACGGAGATTGGATAATGCAAATCGCAACTTACATATTATGAAATGCACTTTTATCTTAAGCACTGTTTATTTTTGTATGTATATTTTTGGAAATGAGCACATTTTGAATATAAATATTTCTTGTGATATTTTTATTAATACTTTAATAAATGTTTTAAAAATCCCTTGTGTTGAATTTGAAATTACCTGTGCATAGTTGATGACTGTTCTATTCACCTATGAGGTTCACTGTAATCCCAATATGAAGTAAAAGCTGTCTCGTCTAAAACCCAGCTCCTTATATCACATTCTGTCAGCTACTCCAGTTTAACTGAGATTTAGGCATGCATACTGCTAGTTTCACTGCCTGTTACTCTGATTCAGAGCCAAGTGCAATGCAGTCTTTCAGAAGTCTGGCTTTGAATGAGATACATCTTTCTGTGTGTTCTTGAAAATGAAACATTGTGATAATCTATTGCAGACCAGGATCCTTCCTGTTTCTATTGATGGTTGGGTAGAAAGTGTAACAAAAACAGCAGTTATAGAGCAGGTTGAGAGAAAAATAAAATTCTATTTCTATAAATAGTTTTGCTATGCTGTTGACTGAGATTTGGGGAGTTACTGCTAAATGCAAAGTTAATTATATAGCCATGTTGAGTTATAAAAGGTGGAAGATATTTTGAATCATGTTATGATGAACATACTTTGAAAAAGATACCTACCCACTCCAGAAACATGCATTTTTGAAAGTTGTAACGAGCAAGCCAAATCTATAACATAAAATGGGTCCATCCAGATGCATGAAGACATTTTCTCAAGCCATATAGCATATTGAAGTAAATCTGTTTTATTATATTCAGAAGTTGTATTGAAATCAACACGCTAGTTGAAACCAGCAAAGTAGTCCACTAGTTGTTTGCTTCTTCCTCAGAGTGACTCTAATAGTGCTAAACTTTCTTTTTGTTACTACAGTTTCAAGGCATTCAAAAGTATTTTAAAGTAATTTTTGGTTAATATTTTATATGCTGGGTAATTCAGCATCCAGTATGGACGTGGCCACTTTTTTCATGGCAAAAAAGGAAACGGAGGTACTTTCTTCCCACACCTTTCTTATAAAGCCTGAGTTCAGAAAAACAAGTCTCCTGGATCATTGCATATCTTCTGACAAACACAAGATGTAATCCACATCATCTTCCATTTGACGGGTACTTCTTCAGGGCAATCAAACTGTACTGTAATCATTACAGATTTATTCGGTATGCAGCATCTCTTATCCAGGCAGATTCCACAAAACATAGGTTTGTATATTTGTCTGCTTGTGCATCCAGAGAAGACTAGTTTCTCAGCTTTAGCAAGCTGAAATGTGGGCGACATGTTTTCCTTTTGGGATCTCGAAAATAAACACAGAATACAGTTGAAATTATGGTCAAATGCATATTACATACATAGTAGAACTTAAAAGTAAAGGTTATCCTCACATATGTGCTAGTTGTTTCCAATTTCTAGGGAACGGTGCTCATCTCTGTTACAAAGCCGAAGAGCCAGCACTGTCCGAAGACATATCTGGGGTCATATGGCTGGCATGACTAAAAGCCGGAGATGCATGGAACGCTGTTACCTTCCCACCAAAGGTGGTTCCTATTTTTCTATGTGCATTGTACGTGCTTTGAACTGCTAGGATAAGTATGGGAGCTCACTCCGTTACGCGGTGCTAGGATTCAAACTGCTGAACTGCCGACCTTTCTGATCGAAAAGTTCAGTGTCTTAGCCACTGAGCCACCACATCCCATAAGTAAGTAGGCAGCTTTTTAAATGCCCTTACATAATTTGATCAAGTAAATTATAATGGATGTGTTTGGGGACAGAGGGGGGGCTATATATTTCAAGATAATCTGTTATAAATTTAATGATGGCTAAAGTTCCTCCCAGCTCTGAGCTGGAGCTGCAAGCCAAGAACTCATGTAACTGATGTAAAATGCCTATTCAGCAATCACTAAAACAGAAGGCAACAAATCCTTAAATAGAAGTAATTAATAGATTTAAAAGCAATGTAGGAAAAGGCCCACAGAATTATAATGAATGAGCTATTAATCCTGACTCCTGTCCTCAGCCCTAATATTTCCTAGCCTATAACTCAACTGAAGGGCAAAATGATAGCTACGCAATCATCCATGTCCTGTATTTCTTTAAATCCTTGTTCATAAGCATTTGCTCTCTGAGTAAGAGGCAGTTTTGGGTATCACAATTTACCTTCAGAATCTTTGTAAAATTTGCTTGGCAGGGTTGAATATAACACAGTCTCTTTTCCTTCCTCATTTCACATTTACTGTTTCCGTTGGTCACCCTGTCAGAGATGCCAATACCACAAGTTCGGGAGCAAGGTGTCCATGGGGATGTTTGAATCAGGCATTTCTTTTTCAAAACAAGAGGAACGTTTCTGAAAGCTAAAAGGCAGAAATATATTAATTTTTTAACATTTTAATCTAAAAGCTAAAAATACTGAATGATACCTCCAATCAGGGCTCAGTGAGCAAACCATAATATGATAAGATAAAATATGATGAAAATGATTTTTCAAAATCCACTGTTCATGAGGTTAAGGTTTTTGCAGAATTGGCCAATGGTTGTGTGCCTCTTCAAATTTTATGACATTTTATGGGACTTTGATACCTCAGTCCCCTGAAACTTGGAACATGTTATGTTTCTGTCTTAGTCTTGAATTTAATTCTATAAGAATTTGATTTTCTTCAAGATGAATGACCTTACAAATTTGAAGCACTAACAGTTCTCTGTGTTAAACCGTTTTTTAAAGTCTCCATTAGCAAATCCTGATGCAGTTTCAGAGGATGACTGACCAGATATAAAAAGTGCACAGCTCAAGGGACATAGCAGAAGAGCCAGGATACCTGGGAAGTAAACAGCAGCTTAAAATCTCAGTGCAGGAAGCAAAGTAAAAACCTGGCACAGATCTGAAATAAATAAAGCAAGATTACAAAGCTGTATATTTTAACAGATAGTGTATTTTGATTTATTGTATATAAAATAATTCCATTGCCTTTACTATGGGACTTGTTAACTAGGACAGTAAATGAGGAAAGCAAGGAAGATAGCAGACATTCCAGTAAAGCTTTGCATCTGGCAAAATAAACAACTCTGAAAACAATTACTGGTATTTATAACATTGCATGCAAACCATGCATTTATAGCATAAAAGTGGTAAACTGCTTGAAGTATAATGGAATTTTTAGAATTTGAGGCAGCATTTCCACAATTGCTTATTTATCCTAATCTGTCAGGTGTGAGAAAAGGATTGAATCAGAATTAAAATAACAGAGTTGGAAGAGACCTTGGAGATCTTCTAGTTCAACCCTCTGCTTAGGCAGGAAACCCTATACCATTTCAGACAAATCCCTATCCAATTCTTTTTAAAAACTTCCAGTGTTTAGCCTCCAGTGCTCCAATCATCTTTGTTGCTCTTCTCTGCGCTCTTTCTAGAGTCACAACATCTTTTTTATATCATGGCAAGTGGTATCCTTGAACCACAAATTAAAAAGTGGAGTTTCCCAACAAGCTCAAAATGGACATCAGCTTTTCTGGCCCTGAGTTTGACACCATGCAGTGAGCCAGGCATTGCCTGCCCCCCGCAAAGAAAGCCAATTTCTCAAGGTAGATATTTTACATGAGATTGCAGAAATCATGCAAGATCTCATGATAATGCCATAATATCCTGAAACTTTAGCAGTCGTGTATGATTTGGAATGAATATTAATTTTATCAGGGAAGTAGAATATTCTTGGATATCTGGCAAATGTGGAGTGGTCAGCTCTGCTTTCAAATCTTGTTGCTTCTGGGTTAAAAAAAAGAGCAGCCCTATGGCAAGATAGGTGGTAACAAAATTTAACAAATAAATTAAAATATTTATTAGCTTTCGTTAATAAGGCAGCATGTCTTCTGTTCTCTCTTTTTTTAGCGCCTATAACAGTGATGGTGAACATTTTTTGGCTCGCATGCCAAAAGTGGGGGGAATGTGTGTGGGCGTGCCATACCCACAATGCTATGCACACAACCCCAGCGTCCATGCGCGCACGGCCAGCTCTCCACCCCCTGTTTTTAGCATGATTTTTTTCACTCTACCCAGGCTCCAGAGGCTTAATAGGAGCCCGGGGAGGGTGAAAAAAGCCTCCCCCACCCTCCCGGAGGCCCTCCAGAGGCTTCAGGAAATTCCCTGAAGCCTCCGGAGTGCAAAAACCCAGCCCTACGGGCAAACGGGAAGTTTGGGAATGGACTCAGGGGCGTTTTTCATCCTCCGGAGCCTTCAGAGGCCTTTAGGAAGCTTCTCCTGAACGCTCCAGAGGTCTAAAACCAGCCATACAAGTGAACCAGAAGTACATTCCTGAACTTCCACTTGCCCCTAAGGCCGTTTTTTCGCACTCCAGAGGAGGCCCTAGAACCTGGCTGTTCCAGCAGGTGGGCAGGTGGTTCCGGTTAGACAGAATGGTTGGTGTGTAATTTTAACAACTGTATTTTTATTCTTAATTTTTAAATGCCTTTTATCCTGTTCTGTAAGCCTCCCAGAGTCCCGTGGGATTGGGCGGCATACAAATTTTATTAAATTTCAAATTTCAAACCTCAAAAGAAGGCTGAAGGCCGAAGTCAGTGGGCCAGCGCACGCATGCGCGCTGGCCAGCTGACAGGGCAATGCCTCACGTGCCCTGACAAATCGCTCCGTGTGCCACCTGTGGCACGCGTGCCATAGGTTCGCCATCATGGGCCTACAATATTTCATTGGTCCAATCTTGTATACCTGACATTATTCGATGATGTCTTGATCGCTGTTCTTCCAAATGCCCTGAAGCACATTTGGAAGGTCCAACTTTCTTTTTGTCCTTCAGCAAAGCACAGTCATTTGATGCTGACTTTGGGATGAATACCGGTGTGCATCCAATTGCACCATTCACACACAGGCATGAAAAGAGAGGAGATGGCTGGAAATGTTGGCCATTGGTATAGTAGACACCACTCAGCTCACAGCCAACAGCTATCATATCTTGAAATAGCAAAACAGAATGAATAAATGTCAGGAAAATCAGTTAAATATAAATATTGCAGATGACATGCATGAAGTTACCTATCAAGGATATGGGTGGCACATAAATTTAATAACTAATGAAGCAGTAATTAGTATTAGTGTTTCACACTATTCAAAAAAAAACTTTGCATGCGCATAAAAACACACATGCGGGTTTGTTAAGATTTGAAGAATTCTTGCTTGATATTTCATGTTTTCAGCTGTTCTTCAGTATTTTCCATAGTAAGAAAACAGGATCTAACAGTAATAACATCTCCATTATCTCAACCTTCTAATCCTTTCTAAAATCCTTTTTAAAGGGGAGGTCTGTTTAGTTAGCTTTGGAAAGCTCTTCGGTGGATTAGATTTCTAACGATTAAGAAAGTTATGGTTCAGAAATTCACTTGTTCAATTAAATCTCAGTCTACTTGATAGCTAAAGAAAACGTCCCTCTGTTATTTCAGAGAGTGCTATAAGTCAGTCTTCCAAAGTGTGCTCATGATCCCTTTGGAAGAAAAACAGCTGGGTACAGAATGTGGGTCAGTTGGGAATGTCCTTTTCTTTGAAGCCCTGATGTCCCTTTATATAGAAATAGAAAAGAAAACAGTGAAGACTTACATGCACATATTCCTCTTTCATACCTAGGCTTATCTGCAGAGTAATCACAGTAGAGTCCCCTGTGATGGTCACAGACCTCTGCTTCATTACAGGTGGTGTTGGCTTGTTTGGCACACATCCTGCAACATCCGCAGCCATCTCTCACCACACTCACCCCAGGACTACAGCTTGGCACAGGTGGGCATCTGCAGGGCCAGTGACATAACTCTTGGCGCTGATGCAGTTCACTGTTTGCTGCACTTTCTCCACTGTTTCCTTGCTGCTGCCTCTGGCCTGATGCCCTGAAAGAAAGCTTTCATACAGGTGGACTCATCTGAGAGCTGGAAAGCTTACAAAGAAATATTACAACTTTTTTCCAAGTGCCACAAAATCCTGAATATTAATACCCCATTATTACAAGAGGGTGGGACACTCTATAATCTGTACAATTACCTACTCTTTCACCACAATGATTCCTAAAACACAAAGTAGCATAACACATATAAGTCTACTTAGAAGTCCTAATAGTGATGCCTAATGTGTTTCCCTACAGCCTGATCTCATGAGCCATTGAAGAGCCAAGACCAAGGCAAGCGGACAATAGGTCTATCATCAATCTTCCCTGGCCAGACAAGGGCAATAATTAGCCTTGTCACAGAAGAAGTCTTATAAGACTAAAAGACTCATATTTCTGAGGGACAAGACTACCAACCTAATGAAAATCACCCCTTACCAGGAATGTCAAGGCAAATTGCACCAAATAGGATATCTGTGTCACATCATGATCTAAGCATGACTTTTGTTGGCATGCAGGCATAGTGAAAACAGGTTTAACTGGACTGCAATTGACTTACGTATCTTTGTGCTCTCTTCAACTCTGTCTATGGTTCAAACAGCCAAATCAAGTGTGCTTGGTTCATCAATACATACATTAAGGATCCAGACGGAAGGAGACTTTGTCTGGCGTTGCACTGGCTGTGGATGTTGCTGAATAGGTGCCAAACAAGCAAACACTCCATATCACTTATGGCACACATTACCATAAGACAGGTACCTCAGAAAATTGATTCATTAATATATTTTTCTACCAATCAAGGTAAATGGCCAAAATATCTTGACTGGCCTAGAGAGAATACCTATTGAGCCGAGGTGGCGCAGTGGTTAGAGTGCAGTACTGCAGGTCACTTCAGCTGACTGCTAACTGCAGTTCGGCGGTTCAAATCTCACCGGCTCAGGGTTGACTCAGCCTTCCATCCTTCCGAGGTGGGTAAAATGAGGACCCAGATTGTGGGGGCAATATGCTGACTCTCTGTAAACCGCTTAGAGAGGGCTGAAAGCCCTATGAAGCAGTATATAAGTCTAACTGCTATTGCTATTGCTGTTGCTATATGGACCAGGGCAGTTCATGGAGGAGGATGTTGATGCTGCAAAAGGTTTTCATCCAGTTTTACTATCACTGCACATGGAAAATGCAGACCACAAAATGTGTCCTTTCAGGCAGATTCGTTTGTACTTATCCGATTCAGTACATTATGGATTTAACTACAATTCCTATCATCCCAAAATTTGGGTTACACCTTAATGTCAAGAAAACAAAGATAATGACAACTGGAGAGAACACACAGTGCAGATTGACAATGGCACTGTCAAAACAGTAAAGGAATTCATCTTCCTGGGTTCTAAAATCGACCAAAGTGATGACTGCAGCCCTGAGATCAGAAGGCGTATAGCACTTGGAAGATTAGTTAGCACAATAATTTTTCCAATTGTTACTTATGGCTGCAAAACCTGGAGTCTGAAAAAGGCAGATGGGAGAAGGCTGGATGCCTTTGAACTGTGGTGCTGAGGCGACTATTAAGCATCCCATGGACTACAAAAATAACAAAGAAGTCCTAGATCGAACCTCCTCAAAAATATCCCTTGAAGCCAAGTTCACCAAACAGAGGCTGTTATACTTTGGTCATGTCATGAATGAAAAGTCAATTATGGTAGGAGTGATAAGCAGAAAAAGTAGAAGGGCCCACTCTAGTTACCGCTGGCTGGATACTATAAAGGATGGCATTGGGATGACCATGGTGAATCTGAAGAAGTTGGTGTGAGACAGAGGGATATAGAGAGTGCTGATCCATAGAGTGGCCGAGGGTCAGACATGACTTGAATGGCTGACAACAATGATGATATCACCCTCAATCACCACAGCCAGTGAGTATACAACCCAAAGATTATTGGAGTAGCAAGATCAAAAAAGTACCAAATTAAGATATTCTGGAACAAAGAACATTTTGCTTTCCTCACATATTACTTTTCATTTAGAGTAGGTTCATATGGCACTCTAGCCTCTACTATAATTTGGCTTAACATGTTGGATGCATGCAATCATTGTAATTTGTAAAACAATATACTGGAATTGGGTGTTATTTGTAAACCCACCCATGTGGAGTTTCTTCAACAAAGCACAACATGTTGCAGTGACTGAATCCCCTTATTCAAGGCAATAACCTTGGCAACAGCATTCTCCAACCTGGACTCCAGTTGGGAATTCTCTGAATTGCAATCCCAAATTATCGCAGTGTGTTAGATTCTGTGCTTAAATTGAAATAAAACAAAAGCCAGCTTCATTCTTCAACTGTGGCATTTTGCCTCCCTTGAGGGAGTCAGAAATCTCATTTTCTGCTCATAAAAATGTTCATGCCCCTAAACTTTAATTATCTTTATAATGTTATTGTTAAAAGTTATAATTTTAATAAAGCCATTTGGCATAATTCAGGAAGCTGAAGATCTTACTTGAGATCCTAAGTTGGAGGCCTAATGGACTTGCATATTTTATGTAAGCTGAATTTTTGAGAACCAGGCACTTCTAAAATCATTGCTTTCTTTTTATTTCTTCATTTGTATTTAATTCCATACACTATAACTATAACCACACTTCTTTCAGCTCTAATTCTGGTTTAATGAATAAACTAGAAGTCTATCTAATTCAAAAGACCTTTCCAGAATTCAAAAAACTAACCGGAGTTGAGCAATCAATTATAAATAAAAGCAATGATATAAAATAAAATAGGCTAGCAGATCTGAGCTGCAAAAATCCAGAGAACCACCAGATGGCAGAAAAGCAACATACAAAATTCGACCTTATCCAGATTTTTGCAGTCCAGATCTGTTATCTGCTGAATGTGTAATCAGTAAATTCAGGTAAACCTTTAATCCTTCCTGCTGTAGATTGTAGGGTGGATTCGGATTATTTATGTCCTACACTTTGAAATGAAAGGAACTTGAGTCATTATGAAATATTCACACCAATTTAAGTAAGACTTTCATTCTATTAAGATAACAAAGAGCCAATTTGCAATTAATATTATATGATATAATCCTATTGCACTGTATCCATGTAAAAGAATAGCTTAATTTATGTTAATTAAATTATAGAATGATTTAGGAAATACATTTTCACCGTAAAACAGATAAACAACTTGAATATCGAAGAATATATAAAAATATCCCTTAATAACCTATATGCTTAACAGACGAACAAATCACTTAAAAATTTTATATGTCTCCATTTTATGCCTTACAGAAATAATTTGCTTTTTTATATTTTGCATGTTCTACAATATATTCCTAATTTGATCTACTTGTGTTCACATTATACAGAATTAACATTTAAGCTTTCTCAATTAACTTCATAGGGCAGAAATTAAAATAGAAGCACTTTGTAGAAATCTCATGAGGGAAAGATGTTATTAAGCAAAATGCCTCTTCTGTAAATCCATAGTAAAAAGTGAGAGACTTAACTTATAAAGCTATTTCTGATAAGTTTGGATAATTCTTAGGGTTCATGGAAAGCCAGATAAATGTAGTTCAGGTGACAGCAGCTTCTGTACCTTTAGAACATGACTAGTTTATGCTATGAAACTACAAGACGATCTTAAACAAAGGGTCCTACAGCTTATATTGGGTGGCTATTTATACTCATAAAGACCTATACTGTACTTTATCAACCTATTGAAAGCTTTGAAAAAAAAGGATTTCCATCACAAAGTCTCAAAAATGTGACTTCACGCAGACAACTAATGCAAACAAGCAGGAGCAATTGATTATTATGCCCTACCCCTTTCTCAAAGTAAAATTGGCTTGTTCGAATAAACAGATCAGCCTTTGCTATGACGAGGTCATCTTTCTAAAGAGCTTACTTACCTGCTGAGCATAAGGGATTGTGAGAAGGGTGGAAATGAGGACCCACTGCATTTTCTTGGGATGGCAGAGGTGAAAAGCAGGGAGTGAGTGAACAGGCTGAGCTGTGTGGGAGCCAAGGCTATTGACAAAGTCTCCTCTGTCTACCCTGCCAGGTTCTTCTCTTCGGCACATTGACAAAGCTCCACAGATTCATATTTAGACGCCTCCACAGAAGCGAAGCTTTGCCCTCAATCTGTCAAGTAGTTCTTTCTTTCTTCTGGAGCACCGTCTCTTCCTTAGGATGGTTTGGTCACAGTGACTTTTTGGAATGTCTCTCATTCCTCATCTCAGAACATTTTTGGAGCCTGAAGTATTGCACGGTTTCACAATTTAGATCCAGCAGATGCTGAGGGTGAGCTCTGTTTGCCCATTAGAAGGCATGGGTGAAAGCAACATTTTATTTATATTTATTTATTTATACAATGTATAGATCCATGAGAATATCGGTATCGGGCATGTGGCAATATTGTGACCCGTCAAAAGCGCGTTCCACAAAAGCGCGGTCGACGAAATCGCGTATGTGACATCATCACAACGCGACGAAAAAGATCGAAAAATTGAAATAAAAATTAAATTACAGCAAGCCGATTCACATAAAGGTAAGGGTTAGGTTAAGGATTAGGGTTAGGGTTAGGTTAAGGGTTAGGGTTAGAGCGTTAGCGTTACGTTTAGCGTTAGGTTAAGGGTTAGCGTTAGGTTTTTCATTACGTTAAGGGTTAGGTTTAGGGTTAGGTTAAGGGTTAGGTTAAGGTTTAGGTTTAGGGTTAGGTTTAGGGTTAGGTTTGGGGGGGTTAGGGGAAGGTTTTAGCTTTATTTTTACATTTTTCGATCTTTTTCTATCTTTTTCGTCGCGCTGTGATGACATCACATACGCACTTTCGTCGACCGCGATTTTGTCATCCGCGGTTTTGTGGTAGAACCGGCAATATTAACGAATCCCCAGTTCCTAGAAAAAGAATACAAGCAGGTTAAGCAGATACTATTAATTACAGCATTGTAGCAGGTAGTCTCCATTTGACAAACCAATTAGAGATGTCTCTGTTGTTCAACCTTTTTCCAACTTATCTAATAGACTGCCAGCATAACTGTCCTACCAAACACATCTATGAATTTCATATCAAAGAGCAATCTCCTGTCAGGTGTAAAGTCTATCTCCTAGAGTGCATATCGGGACGTTTCCTGCTAGGACTTTTATTATGAAAAGGTGTGGATATTTCATTATGACTCAGGTTCCATTGATTCCAAAGCATAGAGCATAAATATAATTCAAATAAACTTTAGATAGATCCCTGGGGACAGTGAATTTGAGATTTTTATTACTCCCATAAATATTCTGAGGGTGGGAGGGAAGAGATGCTAGCCAGTGAAA
The DNA here is from genome assembly GCF_009769535.1 of Thamnophis elegans. NCBI lineage: Eukaryota > Metazoa > Chordata > Lepidosauria > Squamata > Natricidae > Thamnophis > Thamnophis elegans. The sequence continues at coordinate 32,563,653 of NC_045544.1, read as the reverse complement.
GCAAGGATAATATCCATATTTATCTACACACAGACACACACACACACACACACACACACACACAGAAAATGAAGGCAGGAGGAAGGTAGACTTATATTAGAAGCTGAGATATGTTTTGCTCTTTTCATTTACAATGCAAAATTGCTTACAGCAGCAATCAAGGTGGTTTTTTTAGGTATATTTTCTTTTTTGACATTCCCTGAACTGGGTGAGCATGCAACGTTTAACACTGCTTTCCAAAATTATACTAGTGTGCAAACATTGTCAGGATTAATTCAGCTATTTTTATGCCATGAATGAATGAAAAAGATCCACGGTTGTGATCTTTGCTGATTTGCCTCAGTTGGTCTTATAGCTCTAGCTCTGTAAAATAGTAATATCAGCATACCAGCAGCTCAAGGAACACTTTATAAAGATTTATTCAGGCAATTTTGGGCATGGTTAGTGCAGAAAAATAGTTCTCCAGAAATCTCAGGCAAAGCAAATATGTCCATCCCAAAGGTATTTTTTTCAAAAAGCAAGCAGACTTTGTTTTTCCTTAAAGACATTTCACTTCTCATCTAAGAAGCTTCTTCAGTTCAAGTATGTCCATGTTGTACTTTATTCCCCCACTCCCACAACGTCCTTTTTCACTCTTCATTGTAACCACTAGAGAGACACTACTGCTCCTCAGAATATGATGGTGAGCTTCCATAACTCTTCTTCCAAGAGCTTCAGGCTGAAGGGAACCATGATATACAGTATCTTGTAAACATTTGTTCCCAATGTTCTCTACAGCAACAAAGCTGCAGCTCAAGCAACTTGGCAACTTCTAACAAATTTCCAGAGTCCAAATTTGGGGGAACATGCCTGCTTCAAGTATGCAGGTTACCAGGAGGGTTGAAGTTGAATGGTTTGAAAGACAATTCTTGATTCACAGCAATACCAAGGACAAAACCTCTGAATTATTTCAGTGTTTCTCAAGAAAGTGACAGGAGTTCTGTTTTTCCTTCTGTGAGACACCATGGCAAATATTCAACTACAGAGACATGAATCATTACTTTGTGCTCAGCAGCATAGATGTGAGCAACCTTGAAATTACACCTCACAGCAAAAAGGGACAAGTGCCAATCTCTTGCTAAAAGATGCGGTAGCATTTAGGTCTTACTAAGAGTTTTGTTTTGTTTTGTTCGTTTCTTTCATCTTTATGTTTCCTAGCTGCAAATTTGAACTGCTTATCTTTTTTTAATAGAAGTGTTTTTCTTATTTATTTGTTTATTGTTTTATACTTTTAATATAATTAGAAGTATAATTATATAATTAATATAAGCTACTTTTAATATAATTTTTGCTGGACAGTTGAGATATAAACCAAGTAACCCCATAACGTCATAGAATTTTTATGAAAGAGTAACTCATTAATCACTGGATATTGAGACACACACACACACACACACACACACACAGAGAGAGAGAGAGAGAGAGAGAAATAGATAAGATAAATTGGCATTGCTATAATGATACATATATCAATTTCCCTTTTGAAATACAATATACACCTTTGTTTCTGCCAGTCAGTCCAAGGGTTTAAATACAGCTGCTATAGAAATATGTATTCAATGACAAGCTCCATAAAGAAGAGATGGTTGGATTCCCTCCCCCTGCTCCCCGCCCCCCAGTTTTTCACAAACGTTCTGTGATGGGAAATACTATTCACCCATTTACACACATGTGAGTGAATGGATAATCAAGTTCTCTGTTTCCATGGAAATGCCAGCTGGAAGCCATATATAAAAGCATTCCCTTACATTCAGCTGCTGAAATGAGGAGGGGGGGGGGGCTTTAATGTCCCTTTTGGACCCAAGAATGCTAGCGAAGGCTTGTGCTTTGCAAAATATATCTCCTATAAAAAGCTGTGAAAACAGTACCCAAATCAGAATGATCCAAGAAAGTAATGACGAATTTAGGGCTAATTTGCACATAATGAAATTGTAGTCATCAAAATTATTAAATGACATAGAAGTATGCTCATGCATAAAAGACTTTGCTTTGACACATTTGTCAAGGAATGACAAGATAGAAAGTTGTACTACGTACTGATGCTGTATTAACATTAACACAATGCTCAGGACCAGGTTTGCACCCAGAGTGGATGTCAATAGTTTGCAGTATTTCCTAGTTAATGGGATGCAGGCTTCAAGTATACCGCAAGGTAGTCTCCGAATTAGAGAACCTCGTTTTAATAAAATTATGCTTGTCACATATGGGCAAAACGTGTCAAAACTGATGGTAGCTGGGATGCTGCATATGATACAGGTATGACTAAGGCTGATAACCTAGTCTACGCCTTCTTTATTTTATTTTTAAAAGTGATATCAAAGGTCATTGATTGACCAAAGTCAAGATGGGTAGGGAAGATCAATATCTATCCCTCAACTGACAACTATGGCATATGCACAAACATGATATGGAATGCATGGGGGGGGGGAGGGGTCAGGTACAGGAGAGATTACCTACAGAAATTGCTCTTTTTTTCCCTCATCCCCTGCCTTGCAGAGCAGAGAGATTGGAAAAGTTTATGTCAATCCCTACTATAGATAGAATTTGCTCAGGATGTTCTGCCTCTAACCTGGCCCTTCAGGTCTGGTGCATCCATCACCACTATAATTAAATCTTATTTACCTTGCTGCGGGTCACCCTGTACTTCTTTACTTTTCACCTTTCCAAGCGTTATACACTTCTCAAGAGAGCTAGCTATTTGCATAACATGTCCATAATATGATAATTTGAGCCTAGTCACTTGTACCTCAAGTGAGAAGTCTGGATGCATGCAGTCTACGATTTATTGGTTTGTTTTCTTGGCTATCCATGGTATTCTTCAGAGCTCACAATATTAATACTCTTCTTCAAAGTCCAATTTTCATTTCCATAAGGTATCATAAAGAAAATCATTGCCTTTTGTTGTTTGATCTGTGTGATGATGTACAGGCATATCCCCACATCTGAATATGTTTTTCAAGACCTTCAATGTGAATACTGTTGGTGGCTTTAGTATTGATAAAGTAAAGGTAAAGGTTCCCCTCGGGCATATGTGCTAGTCATTCCCAACTCTAGGGGGCGGTGCTTATCTCCGTTTCAAAGCTGAAGAACCAGCGCTGTGCGAAGACATCTCCGTGATCATGTGACCAGCATGATTAAATGCCGAAGGTGCATGCAATGTTGTTACCTTCCCACCAAAGGTGGTTCCTATTTTTCTACTTGCATTTTTGCATGCTTTCGAATTGCTAGGTAGGGAGATGCTGGAACAAGTAACAGGAGCTCACTCCATTACGCAGTGCTGGGGATTCAAACCGCCGAACTGCCAACATTTCTGATTGACAAGCTCAGAGTATTAGCCATTGAGCCACCGCGTCCCTTTTAGTATTGATAAGTCAGTCCTAAAAGGCAAACATTATCTACCACTTCAGTATCTTCCTTGTCAGTTCTGAGTCTGGTTGTTATACTTATTGCCATTAGTTTGGACTTATTTATCTTTAAATTTTAGTAATTTAATTTTAGTTTAGTTCTTTTTTCAGTTTTCATGTCCTGAGTAGTAAAATATTATTACCATATAGCATACCAATTAAATGCTGCAAAAAAAAAAAAAAGTTTTGTGTTCTAATTCCTGTCCTTTTACCTGCATTATTTCCAAATAAAAATATAACTTTCAAATTCTGTGGTGATAGTGATAATGTCACCTAGTGTGGTAATGAAATGTCTGGGGGGGGGGGGAGTTCACAAAGCACCTAGGACTCCACAATTCAACCCCGAGCTATATATATTATCTTTTATTGGCCCTTTCAAATTCATTTGATTTCATTCTTTTACTTTATTCAATATTTAAAAACAAAAAAGTGCAGTAAAAATACAGGGTGTCTAAAAAAATAATTTTAAGATTAATTAATGATTTTGTTAAATAACTTATTTATTACAATCCGTGGGTTTTGAATGAAGTTTCAAAGTCTTCCTGGACAGAAGTTAAACAGCTGTTTCTAGTTCTGCAATATGATAACATTTGCATAATTTTATGCAAATGTCAGAACAAAATTAGGCCAAAAGAAGATGGTGTAACTGCCAAAAGCATAATAATATATTATTAAGAGAGATGGGAATCAAAATTTACAAAAGAAAGCTACGGGTGAAAGATGGCTGACATGCAAGAATTTCTTTCAGTGTAATCCAAAAGATATAATGGTTGATCTTGAAGTTCATAACAAAAGATTTATTATTGATGGAGAGCCAGAAGCAAAATGTAAAAAAAAATTGGCTTTTTTTCCTAAATATAATTCATAACACACACAACACACATTCCTGTTTTATTTGCAGCACAGGAGATCATATCATGGGAATAAATGCATAACATCATAAATGTCTCCACAAATTATTGGCATGAACATTAAGTTTTATGATTTCACAGTTGGGTTAAAGGAGAAAAAAAATTAGTATAGCACCAAGGAAAGCTTTTACTTCAATGCCACTTAAGGGAATACAGAAAATAGGAAAGAGAGAAAATTGCTTTCCATTTAAATGGGCTTTTTAATATTGGCCTGTGTGAAAGACCTTCTGAAGACGTATAATTTGAGTAACGATGCCTATCCATTTTGATTTTGCAGCAGAATAATGATAAAGCCAATCTATCTTTAGAAGACTTGTAACAGCATTAATAGTAGGTGGTTACCAGCAGCATGGATTGGCAAAAACAGGTAGGCTAATCTGGACTTCCATTCCATTAGCCACAATTATGCTGGGATATCCATGCAGCAAAATAATCAGTGCAAGAATAGCAGTAGAATCAAAAGATAAGGTACGGTAAGCACTAGCATAGCAACTCTTTGGTTATCCACCAATCTTAAAGTTTCTCATTGATGATGGTTCTCCAATACACAGAGAATAATCAACATGAACTAATGCTATCATATGAGACACGTAGACAAAGCAGGAGTCATCAGATTAGATGGTATAACTGGTATGGTAGCTTAGTATGGAAAGATGTTCATGCAGTAAACTCTGTATTAACCATGTGTCAGAGGTGGGTTCCTACCAGTTTGCACCTATTCAATAGAACCAGTTCATCAAATCTACCGAACCGGTTAGAAGAGGTTCCACCAGTGGACCCGGAAAGCAGGCCACACCTACAGAAGAGGTTCCAAAATTTTTTGAAACCCACCACTGGTCCTTGGATATGATTATTCTACACTATCATGCTCATATTTATAAAACTCAGTGCCTCTGTGAAAGGTAAGGATGACTACTACGTTTGTGGTGCAATCAGAACATTGCGTGTGTTGAAGTTGTTTTAATGCAAACCAAAGATGCCTTTTAAAAAACAAGTTTACATCATATTCTTATGCATGCCAGTGCTGTGTGTGAGGTAATTTAAGATGGTTCTGAAAAGTGTCGTCGGCATCTTCATATCCGGTCACATGGGCGGCAAGCCACTTCCATCCGGTCACATGGGCGGCAAGCCACTCCCACAGAGTAGATTCGAACAATTTTTGAAACCCACCACGTGCAAATCTTGTTTATTTTATTGATTTGCAGTCAAAGACAACAATACTAATTAATGTGCTACAATATCGGGTGTCCTGAGATAGACATCACAGACTTGTCTCTGGCAGCACATTCCTTAGGCCCTTTCCCCACAACTGAGTTAAATTACTGGTGTCTATCCTCTAACTATCACAAAACAATGGTAGCATAAAAAGTGTTCTATCCATTGATGATCTCTAGCTTGCTTTGATTGTGTCTGTTTTAAGATGTTGCTGAATAGTATCCCCCTGATTTGTGATAATACCATGATGTAGCTGATCAGGGAAACATCTTGCTCTTTGGAGCACATCAGCACAAATGGGGTAATGATATGTGGGAAGAGCAGAGGTGGCACAGTGGTTAGGGTGCAGTACTGCAGGCCACTTCAGCTGACTGTTATCTGCAGTTCAGCGGTTCTAATCTCACCGGCTCAAGGTTGACTCAGCCTTCCATCCTTCCGAGGTGGGTGAAATGAGGACCCAGACTGTGGGGGCGATATGCTGACTCTGTAAACCGCTTAGAGAGGGCTGAAAGCCCTATGAAGCCGTATATGTCTAACTGCTATTATACCTTGGGAGATAGGAGGAAGAGCCACAAGCTAGACAACTGCTATGCAAAAAGTATCTCACAGAAAGAGAGGAGATGTGGGAAGCATTTCAAAAGGGATCCTCCCTAGTTTTCTGGAGAGTAAAAGGAAAAAGGAGAAGAACTACTTTCAGACTTGCAAGATTCTATTAATGTAACCTTACAAAAAATATATAGAATTAGAACTCATACCAGCTGTGCTTCTTGTCTGGAATACATTGAGGGGCTAATAATCTGATTTCAGGTTCCAGCCTGGGTTAGTTTGTCAGCATCTTCGTGGATATTTTTCAAATTAAAGTAATCTGGAGAAAGAGAGCATACTAAAGAGGAAGGAAGCAAATCAGCAATGATTGTGCAATTAACTAGGCCCATATTGATGGAGAATTGAAAATGACTAGCTGCTGAGGTAATGATGGAATGAATGACTAAAACTGAGAAATACAGCAAAACAGTACAGCAATAAAAGCCCAGTTAAAAAGCTGAACATTATTTCTTGACTCTACAATGAGAAAAGACGGGGCAGCTTAAGATAAAGATACATCTCAAGATAAAGATGTATTTCAGGAAGCTGTTAAAGCAGATAAGCATAAATGTGCTGCCTTTTTTCTTCCCAAGTGAAACAATAGTACTCTGCTGTTCCGACTTTTACCTTGTAGGAACCCCTAAAAAGAGCCTGGGGTCAAAACTAGGAGAAGGGAAAGAAGGATGGATAGGAAAAGAACTTGTGAAGCAAGGTACTAATGAAGAAAGTAAACGCTGGGAGAGAGATGGCTGTGTGGAGGATGATTAATGGCCAGATAAGAAGGGAATGCTTCAGTGGTGGGTTACAACCGGTATGCCCCAATACGGCCGTACCGGTGCTGGCAGGAGCACTGGGTACTGTTCTGATATGGTGCTCCAGAGGGCCCACCGCCTGGCTGCCTTCCTTACCTGTATTTGAGCTCTTTGGGGCTTATGCACATGTTCATGGAGCGTGCGGTGCCTGTGCAACACTCCGCCAAGCAGCTGGAGTGTCACAGACAGTAAATAACCATGCGTGCACTGCGCACGTTCATGTGGTGGATGCCGATTGCAACAGGATCTGGAACCCACCACTGGAATTCTTGCACCTCAGGGATCATCTGATTTCAAGATAATGTGTGACAAACCATTAGGGATTGATGCATCTTGAATTTGAAGAAGGGTAGTAACAACTTGATGGGGAAAGACTTTATTAAAAACTACGGTAATATGTCTCATGATAACCCAAGACTGATTAATTCATGGGATTGGGAGGAAAGAGCAACATTGTGGGGGGAAAGGGGGACATTGCTGTGGTCAGAACATGATTGTTGTAATTGAGAGTCAAAGGGCTAGGCTACTTCTGTGACTTTATTGGCACTGACTAGCAACAACTCTTAAGCACTGAAGGAAGGATTTTTCTCATCTTTTTAGGAAATGCTGGAGAGAGAACTTGGGGTCTTCTGCTTGCAAAGGATGTCCTGTCCTCTATCACTGCTGCTCTCCCAGGTGCTCTGCTCTTTGGACGTTTTGTTTCTTTATCCATACTAAAATTCAGAATGCAACGTTAAATAATTCAAGAAAATTTTCAACCTTTCACTAAACAATAGAATGTTCTGTCATTTTATATAATGAACAGCCATGGAAAAACATGCTGCAAACTACACACTAGAGGTCACTCTTATAATAAAAGAATACATCCTTTAAGAGAAACTGAAAGCCATTCATTATTTCACCCAGAATGCATAATCAAAAATTGTTTAAAACATTGCTTGGATTAGTCAGTGTAATAAAATTCAACTAGGACACATCAGTTATTGCAATTGTGGTGCTTTTGCTCCTTAGTGGAATTAAAAAACCCAAATCAAGGATACTACTGTTCCTCTCTTACATGTTTTATGGGGGGAGGGGTTGCCCTCACCTCTCGGAATGTTAAATCAATTTAGGCTCCAATCTGATGTGCTAAAACCAGGAAACTCTTGGCTTACAAAGGTCACTTTAATCTGTGGCTGAATGCATCAAAGGCATTGCTAATATATGGAGAAGACCTGAGGCAATAACAAAGTATATTCTTCACAGATAAAAAAAATGTAGTTCCAATCCCTGGCATTTTCAGATAAGGAAGGATAGATAGAATGGAAAGATCCATTTTAACAGTTAAAAAAATATATTGTACCGTTAAGGAGGAGAGGGAATTTCCTCTGTCTCAATGTTGATTTCTGGCAACTGCCTGAACTAATTCTTACAGTTTTCTTGGCAAGGATTTTTGGAAGTGGTTTGCTATTGCTTCTTTCTTAGGACCAACAGAGAATGACTGGCCCAAGGTCACTGAGGTAGCAGGACTAGAATTCATGGTATCCTTTTCATCAGTGCCTTAATCACTACATATAATGCTAATAGGTAAAGGTTCCCCTCACACATATGTGTTAGTTGTTCCTAACTTGAGGGGGCAATGCTCATCTCCATTTCAAAGCCAAAGAGCCAGCACTGTCCAAAGATGACTCCATGGACATGTGGCCGGCATGACTAAATGCCGAAGGTGCAGGGACCACTGTTATCTTCCCACCAAAGGTGGTCTCTATTTTTCTACTTGTATTTTTTACGTCCTTTCAAACAGCTAGCTTGGCAGAAGCTGGGACAAATAACAGGAGCTCACTCCATTACACAGCACTAGGGATTCGAACTACTGAACTGCTGATCTTTCTGATCAACAAATTCAATTGCTATAATGCTAATAGCAATTTAAAAATAAAACTTTCCAGCCATACCCAAATATAATTAACTTGCTACTTCTGAAGTAGGTATTTCTTAATAATGTTTCTTCTACTTGTGTTAATTGGTTGGGGACGGTGTATCTTATTTATTTTTTTCATTTACATGTTATATTGTATTTTAATTCTTTTTAGCCATCCAGAGTTATTTTGGTGAGTTGGGCCATCATATAAATTAATACAAATAAATAAATGCAGGGCACTTTTATTTATTCTCAGATAAAGCCATCCAACCAGTCTCCTACTACCTGCTGGGCTCTCCCCAGTACTACATTTGGTGCTCTAAGATAATATTCGTCCTTCTTGATGAATGTACAAGGTAGCCTAAAATAGAGTTGTGCACTTTCCACTAGACAAATTGGTCTGTCAAAGTTGCTAAATTTGGTTTGATTTTGATTGGTGTTAGAACGTACTGCATTTGAATTATATTTAGATTAGCTAGCTTTTTATTTATGGATATTACTGTCAGTTTCCTCCTTGTTCCTTGACAAAAAGTGCAACCAATCAACATTTTTAGATACATGGCACATCCCTTTAGATAAGTGCCCAGATTCACTGGGAGTCAGGCAGCATATAAATTTTATTATTATAGTTCATCACATAGTCAGCCAGGTGTTTAGACTGGATTTGGCATTTTTGTTAACTTATCAAGACCTTCCTAAGGGATGTTCTTTGATGGTATTAAATTATCATTGAAGGATGTGAGTTTTCCCCAGTAAAGCTGCCTTTTGCAATTGACTTATGATTATTTTGTCAATGTCATGGGGTTCAAGTGGTGCTCCAGTTGTTTTGAAATTGTCACACAAGGCATCTATTTCTATTGATAAAATCTTTGATTTCTTTTGCTGCAGTTGTTCTTCTTGCAGGTTTTTGTATTTTGTGATTTTCTCCAGTTCTTTCTCTTTTATTTTGCTGTCTCCAGCATATTTGCTGTCTCCATTCATCCTCATCATTTTAGCTCATCATCTCCATTCATCTACTGCGGGAGGAAGGCCTCTTGCACATGTTTCCAATCAATACAGTCCTGAGCTTTCTTTTGCCAATTGGACCCGCAAAACTTGCTGGTGTCATTGATCCATTTTGGTTTAGATCTCTTTCGTGGATGCAGTTTAACAAGTGAGATCCATTCTATGATTGCTTTGGTCGGTTCCACCACAAATGCACGAACGACAAAAGCGCGCCTCACTAAACCGCGCCGACAAAACCATGCCGACGAATGAGCGCTGAAGTGCGCCGACAACAGCGCGCCGACAGAAGCGCGCTGTAACATAACCCTAAACCTAACCCTAAACCTAACCCTAAACCTAACCCTAAACCCAGGGGTGGGTTTCGACCAGTTCGCACCGGTCCCTGCGATCCGGTTGGTCGCCAAACCCGGAAGTAAGTAACTTCTGGGAACGGCGAAGCCCCCCCCCCCGTGCCCGTGCGCGCCCGCACACCCGCGCCCGCTCCTTACCCGGTTTTTACGAATTCTGCGCTTCCACGCATGCGCAGAACGCATACAGCGCCTGCGCAATCCTCCAGGGGCAGCTGGAGCATCGCGCAGACGCTAGTATGCATGCATGCGCCACGTGTGTGCATGAGGATGCCGCGCATGTGCGCGAGGACACCGTGTGCATGCGCAAGGATGCCGCATGCGTGCGCGAGGATGCCGCGTGCGTGCGCGAGGACGCAGCGTTCATGCGCGAGGATGCCGCGTGCGTGCGCGAGGACGCCGCGTGCGTGCGCGAGGACACCGCCGGCCTCGTTCCAACCAAACCGGTTGGAACGGGGCGAGAAACCCACCCCTGCCTAAACCTAACCCTAAACCTAACCCTAAACCTTACCTTAACTTAAATCGTGCTTCTGTCGGCGCACTGTTGTCGGCGCGCTGTTGTCGGCGCGCTATTGTCGGCTTGCTTTTGACATTGCAGTTTTAGTGCCGCGGTTTTGTCGGCGCGCTTTTGACGTTCGCACTTTTGTCGTGCCACCGCTTTGGTCCACCTGCCATCAGTTCTTCTTGCTATGTGACCAGCCCATTTCCATTTCAATTCTTTTACTCTCTTGATGATAGTGCATACTTTGTTTGTCCTCTAATCCATGTGCAGGTCTCTCTCTCTTGCCTTGTAATGCTGAGCATATATATTTTCATGGCTCTTTGCAGCACTTGTAGCTTTTGTATTGGCTCTTTTTCAGGTTTATTTTTAAGCCTAACGGTTCTCCTGCTTTGTGCAGCTCTTTTATTTATTTATTTATTTATTTATTTATTTATTTATTTATTTATTTATTTATTTATTTATTTGACTTATATACCGCTTCATAGGGCTGCCTCTCTAAGCGGTTTACAGATTTTTAGCAAATTGAGTCAGCAAATTGCCCCCACAGTCTGGGTCCTCATTTCACCCACCTCAGAAGGATGGGAGGCTGAGTCAACCTTGAGCTGGTGAGATTTGAACCGTTGAACTGCAGATAACAGTCAGCTGAAGTGGCCTGCAGTACTGCACTTGTAGCTCTTCGGGGTCTTGTGAGAACAGAACAACATCATCACGAGGAGTCAGATTGTTGGGGGCAATATGCTGACTCTGTAAACTGCTTAGGGAGGGCTATAAAGCTCTGTAAAGTCCAGTGCTATTGCTATCTGCAAATCTTAAGTGATTTAAATAGGTGTCACTGATTTTTATTCCATCTTTTGCCCAGACTAGTTTGCAAAATACTTCTTCAAGGCCGGCTGAGAAAAGGGTAGGTGATATTGTATCACCTTGTCATACACCTCTGTTCTCTGTTGATTTCCATTTTAAGATCATCAAGGAAACTAGTTTGCCTTTTTTATTAATAATTGTTAAGTCTGTAGTGTCAGACTTTTAAATACAACCACAATCACTCCATGCACACGCTAGTTTTTTTCTTTTTCTTTCTCTTTTTTTTTTTTGTTTCTGCTATAATTTTGCACCAGTGAGGTTAAAACAAATTTCGTTGTATTTATTTTGTACCATGACAATAAAGATTATACTTACTTATACTTACTTATGTGGCAGATGCTTGTCGGTTTGAATCTTGAAGTCCCAGAGTGCTTTAATGTCTTTGTTTTCTATTACTTTATCTGTTTTGCGGTCTCACCAGTTCTTACTTGCAGGCAAATGGTATTTCTGGCAGATATTCCAATGCACCATTGTTGCCACTTTGTCATGCCATTGTTTATAGTCAGTCTGTGCAATCTTCCTGCAGTAGTTAACTAAGTAATCCACTGTTACTTCAGCTTCTTTGCAGAGGCGGCATTTGTTGTCTATTGCTGTCTTCTCAATTCTGACTTTATTTGTATATGTTCTTAAGGCAATGACTTGTGCCAAATTGGTCCTTTCTTCAACTTTCCTTCTTTAAGCTATTGCCAGGTCTTGTTGTTATCTGCTTTGCCATTATAATGTACTAAGGCTGCCTACTTCAAAAGTCTCTAGGTGGCTTAAAACATCAAACAGTCAAAAACAATTTTATTTGCTAACGATGTGGGTTTTCCAGAAAATTCTGCTGCCCTAAAGAAGTAGGCAATTTAATTGCATTTAGTAACACTTTCAAAGGTACTTGGCATGAATTGTCACATTAACCAAGTGTGTGATGTGTAATACTAGAAGAAAAGGGTTAGAGCAGACCTAAGCATGTTAACACCCACACACACACAAGTACATGTAATTTATAACTAGCTACTTGCAACAGGTTGTCATCAGCCAACTGTCCTTAATACAGTATTCTCAAATTGGTACAATGATGGTTGGATGGCTCTAGAAAAATTCAGTGTAAACATTTAAACACTGTACCATCTGTTGTTATAGTATGTAAGCTAAACAAAACTAAAAAAAAAGATACTGAAAGATTCTTATGTATTGTATCACTTAAGATACCTTAAGGAATCTGCATGATATCTTGCCCACATCTTTCAGAATGCAACTCTGTTTCACTGGGGTTATGTTGGGATAGTTACAGTCTCTTTGTCAAAACTAATTACTTCCATTTTACACTGAGTCAGATCTGATTCACACTTCCTGAAAGTGTATTAGTGCCTACAAATGCGCTCATGAAATTGAAAAATTTCCACCGCCATGTCACCTCCTCCTCCTCTCTCCCCGCACTCCATTATTCTGTTTGATCATGGGGGAGCTTCTTGTTTAATCTTCAATGCTCTTTTGGCCAAGGCACTTTGTCCTCTAGGTCTGTGCTCCGGAAAGAGGTGTTGCTTTATTGTTAAATGTCGAGAGTCTAAAAATACTGATTTATATATTTCTGTAGATTTTTCCTTCTGCTAATGTTACAAAGCATGTGAAGACAAGACTGTCAGTCAGAATAACTTGTCAGAGTGACAATGTTCATAGTTAGAGTTTTGCTGTTTCTTGCCTGACTCAGCAATGCAACCTGTCTAAGGCCTGCCGCAAGTTTATTTGGAGCGTGTTTCCTGTTTTGTTTCTTTCAAAGTTGTGGAGTTCCTGATGTTTTGCACATCTTCATGTGGCGCATCCTGCCCAGGGACTTATCATCAGCGGAGTTGATAATATGTTTTGTCAACTGGGTCTCCTCATACTGTCTCCAGCCAAGAGAACTTCCATTGCTATTAAGTAACATCACTCTATTGCAGTGATGGCTAATCTTTTCTGGACCTAGTGTCCAAAGTGCGTGTGTGTGCAAATGCATGGGTGCACACCCAAACCTCCAAAATACAATGCATGTACACTCCCGTGCACCAGTGACGTGCAGTCAGGTGAGGCAAGTGAGGCACAGCCTCACCTCTCATCATGAAAAGAAAAAAAACGTAAAAGGAAAAAATAAATTAAATGCTTGTATTTATCTACTGATCTGTCCCATAAAGTTATTTTCCATTTAGCTTCACCAGTATTACATTATTTGGTATTAAAATTGCAAACATTTACCGTTCAACTAGTCAGGTGAGAGCTTGCGGTAAGGCTGCAGCGAGCTCAGCCTCTCAGGCGAGAGCTGAGGTGAGGCTGAGCTAGCTGCTGCCTCACCGTGGATGACTCTGCTTAACTGTTTAAAAAAGCCTCTAAAAAGCGCCCTCTACTATGAGGGAGGAGAACTGCGTGCCTCACCTAGTCTGACTTTTTTGGCATTTTATGATCTTGAGCAGAGTTAAGCAATAGCAATAGCAATTAGACTTATATACCGCTTCATAGGGCTCTCTAAGTGGTTTACAGAGTCAGCATATTGCCCCCACAGTCTGGGTCCTCATTTTACCCACCTCGGAAGGATGGAAAGCTGAGTCAACCCTGAGCCAGTGAGAGTTGAACCGCCGAACTGCAGATAGCAGTCAGCTGAAGTGGCTGCAGCACTGCACTCTAAACACTGCGCCATCTTGGCTCTTTTTAAGCAGAGGCTTAAAAGCCTAAAAAGTCAGACTAGGTGAGGAACACAGTTCTCCTGCCTCATAGTAGAGGGCGCTCGTTCTTTCTGTGACTCAGTGGCAGCAGAATAAGTGACAGCCGTTCCATGGAGGCATGGCCATGCCCCCATACCAGTACTCTCCCCTGCCCCACAGCCCCTTTGCAAGGTGCTTCCCAAAGAGAAGGAAGCGAGGGCAAGGCATCTTCAGAGGACCTGAGGCAAGAGCAGAGTTGAAGCAGCTGGAAAAGGTACGTGTGGATCAGAGGGAGGGGGAGGAATTCAAACTTCATCTTCCTGGTGCTGTGTGGGGCTTTGGGCAAAGGCTGGAGGGAAGGACCCTGGCTCGCTTGTGCTCTCCCTCCCCAAGTGTAGTTTGATTGCAGGCGGAGCCACGTTGCCTTTTCAAACCTGTAATCAATGAAGCTGGGCTGGATTTTTACATAGTGGATCCTTCCAGGGCGCGGGGAAAGTGTGTGTGCTACAGCATGGCTCCTTGCCTGGCTTCCTGCCTCCTCCTGTGGTCTCCTCAGTGCTCGCTGTTGCTCTCTCTCCCTAAGTGTAGTGACTTCCTCCCCCGGCCCCCATCATTTCTCTCTCACACACACACAGCTGGATAAAACTATATAAAAATCCAGCCCAGCTTCACTGATTACAGGTTTGAAAAGGCAACGTGGCTCCGCCTGCAATCAAACTACACTTGAGGAGGGAGAGCACAAGCAAGCACTGAGGAGACCACAGGAAGAGGCAGGAAGCCAGTCAAAGAGCCATGCTGTAGCACACACACTTTCCCCCAGCCTCTTTCTTTTGGAAGGCTCGGATTGGCTCCCCTCCGGCTTCTCTGCCTCTCCTCTCACCCCAGCCTGCCAGCAGGAAGTGAGTGAGTGGGCTTTATTGCGCTCCAGGCATTTCCCACCCAGACAGCAGGCTGCATTTGCAATGGGGGAGGTGTTTGGGGAAGGCAACAGGGGAATGGGGGATGGCAGAGGAGCTGCTTTCAAGCCATTGGAAAAGATATCCAATCCAGCTTGTTTGTGTGTGTGTATGTGTGTGTGTGTGTGTGTATGTGTGTTTGAGAGAGGGGGAGGGAGGGAAGGAGGGAGGGAGGAAGGAGGGGAAGGGAGAAGAAAAAGAGAAAGAAGGAAACTTCTTTCGCAAAGGAGAAAAACAAATGCTGTCGCTTTAAATCGGAACTGAGCATGCCTGGCTGTGGAATTCTGGGAGTTGAAGTCTACAAGTCTTAATAATTTTAAATTGGAAAGGTGCAGGAAAGAACAAATTGGTTATATGGTTACAAGTTATATGGTTTTATGTTTTTGAAGTTTTGGGGTTTGTGCAATATGAGCATTGTGTTTCTAAAAGGCTTGTGAATGGAGCCAAACTTTCTCTAGGGTCATTATCTTATTATCTCTATCTGGCAGGCATGTGGAATGAGCCTCAGGCAAGTTTCTTTGTTAGCAGAAAGAAAGAAAAACAGCACAGCAATTTAGGGCTAGAAGCCTACTAGGAGGTCATCTAGTCCAACCCCCTGCTGCAGCAGGAAACCTTACATTGTATGGATTATTTTGGTGCCTCTAACAGAGAGGAAAACTGCCAGAAAGGAGAAATAGTTTACTAGGACAATGCTGCCATGCAGAAGAAGGCAGAGATAGTCCTTGACTTATGACTACAATTGAGCCAAAATTTTGGTTGCTAAGCAAGAGTGTTGTTAAGTGAGCTTCACCACATTTTACCCAATCCATGACATCTCCTGATGAGTGACATCACGTTGGCCACTCCTACCCGGTCACATGACTGACAAGCCACTCCCACAAAACAGGCCACACCTACAGAATAGGTTCAAAAAAAATTGAAACCCACCACTGCGTCACCAGCCATAAATCTCACCGCACGTCACTGCCATGCACCCCTATGCATGTGCCCCACCCCCAGCACATGCACGCATGGCCTCCTGCACATGCCTCCCATAAATGTGGGGCAGAGACCTGAAGATCAGCTGACTGGTGGGAAGCACGTGCACATGCATGGCAGAGTTGAACTGGGGTGATGGCTCATGTGCCATCAGAGAGGGCGCTGTGTGCCACCTTTGCCATAGGCTCACCATCACAGCTCTATTGTGTTCTGTGGAAGAGATGCTGTCATCCAGCTTGTTCTTTCCATAGACTGATCTATCATTTCCATGATGCAAGGAAACTCGGCTTGGAAGAGGTCTTCCTCTTCCTTACAATGTCTAGATACATATGTCGATATATTAAACTGGTTTCTCAAGTGAATGTTTGTTTTGATGAATGCAACACTCTGATGGAATTTCTAGCAGAGGGAGGAGGTTGCATATGCTTGACCGAAGGAACAATGCGCTCTATCTCAATGATCACCCTCTTCCATCAAAGGCAAAGTTTCAAAAGGGGTGTATATACATAGAGTGGGCGGGGGAGGCTGATGTTTAAAACTGCAACCCTCTGAGCTAACTCTTTCCCTTCCCTTCCAAAGAACTTTCATCAAGTGATGGATTTACTTTCACTTACGTAGCAGCAGCACATGTATGGAATGTGGAAGCTCAGGGCATGATGAGCCCCTGGAACACTTTGCAGAATTATATTTTAAAGCTGCTTTTTAAAGTTTTCTTTCTTTTTTTTGTATGTGGAAGAGAATGATTGTCCAATGAAGAAAAGACAAATAAACCTTACGATCCCTTTTCAGGCCTTTTAAAGAGAAAAACTCACATGCATACTTTCCAATGAAGATGCAAGATTTTTGTTAAAAACAGAAACAAAACCTTTTGGTGCCAGTGAAGTTCCTATGAAAAATATGCCTTTTTTCTGTTCTTTTTTTTTCTGTGTAAAAGACTGGGAGTTAGACCACCCTTTCTCTCCAAACAGAACTCCTGATTTAAATCAGTTCACTGCTCTAGCCTTGTCCAAAGCACTTGCCACGAGACTTCCAGATAATTCCCTCCTTCATTACTTGAATCATGTCAGATAAAGGAAAGCCATAAAGCTGTATGCATCTTGGCCTCCATGTGAATTAGGACTGTTTTATACTGTAAAATGTCATTTGAAGGACACCAAAGAGTGTGGGGCTTAACCGGATTGCTCGTGTAGTACATGCTCCAGTTCTGTAACATTTTAATAAGACAAACCCACAAAGAAGGGGAGCTGAATAATTTGCTTCATGTATTTACCCCTGCATCACAGGTTTTAAGTGCTCCCAACTGTCTTAGCTAGGAAAGGCATATTCCCCCTGGGGGATGAGGTTTATCAACATCTCCAAAGAAGTCATCAATACCGCCACAACAATATGCATTAATAAGGCCAACTAACAACTTCAATGAGTGAAGAAGCTCTTTAAATATGTGCCCTCCGGTATTTTGTACAGCACATCAGACAAGAAAGTAAAGTCAGAGATGACTCTCTAAGTACATTTAGGACTACAGGCACAGAAACATACTGAATATTCTTATGCTTCCAAGGAGCATTGTTCATTATGATCTAGTCTATGCCGGGTTAGCATAAATTTCATTATTTGATGTTAATTGTTCAAAGAAAAATAAACCAAATAAATAGCTGCATTGCAGACTTCTAGAGTAAATTATATTTCTATATGTTTGGGGCATCTGTTAGATTTTCTTGGGGACATAATTCGATTTATGGATACTTCACCTGCCAAGATATCAGCATAATGGACCCTAAAAAATATTTCTTATTTTTGTTCAGGGTCAGTGAATACAGAGGGGGGGAAGGGAGGTACAGCATTCCTAAGTAGTGTATTCAAAGGCATAGAGAGGTGCTGTGGCTCAGTGGCTTAATAATGCTGGAGATGGTTTTTGCTCCAGTGGTTCAAGTCCTACATGGCGGAGTGAGCTCCCATCAGTCGCCTCAGCTTCTGCGCACCTAGCAGTTTGAAAGCATGTCATATGCAAGTAGATTAATAGGTACCGCTTCAATGGAGAAACGAGCCAGTACTTACCGTGGATGGTTAGAATTTTGCTTGCCATGGACCTTTGCAGTTGTAACACCCATTTGCGAGGTGGCTTCAGTGGAGGGAGAGGGCTCTAGATGAAGCTGCAGGAAAGCCTCTCATCTTTATTTCTGACATGGAGCTACCTCGCCCCCTGTGCTGCACCTTGGAAACCACAAAAGTGTGAACCAAACAGGCCCAATACCATGTTTCCCCGAAACTAAGACCTACTCAATCATTTCTCCATCGGGATGGAAAGTGTTTACTCGTCTATCGGGTGCTCAGGAACAGAGCAATTCGGCCCCCATGCTCCCCACCTCCTGCGCTTAAAAAAAACAAGACCTGCCCCCAAATAAACCCATGTGCTTATTTTCAAGACCGGGTCTTATTTTCGGGAAAACATGGGGAACATGGTTGCCAAACTACTACTCTAGTATTAGCATTGTAGTTTCCTAGCTAATGTAACATTGCCATATGCTAAATAAATAAAAGACATATGCATCCAGAGGGATGTACACATGCACAAAGAGATGAGGTTTCAGTGTTGTGAATGGCATCTTTCTTGTTTTGATGCCACTCCCCATCCGGGCAGGACACTGCTATTTGCTATTATAGTTGTTGCAGAATATTTTCAACAGCAGCATTCATATTGACAATATAAGGAAAAATATATAACTGTCTAAATATATTTCAATTGTCTAAAAGCTGAAGCACAGTGTGAGAGTGTATGAATATATGTTCCTTTACATTTTAATTAAACTACATTTCAGTGAAAAAACAGTAAATATAGTGTATGATCATTTATTGCAGAGAGAAAAAGCACCATTTTCATATAGTTGTAAATATCATATTTTTCGGACTATAAGATGCACCAAGATTTTGAAGAGGTAAATTTTTAAAAAAGGTTTTTGCACTCTGCTGGCCTCCCAAATCATCTGCATGCCTGGCTTTTTGTGCAGGAGCATGCAGAGATTTTGAGAGGTTTGCAAAGTGCCCCTGGGGGCTGGAGGGGGCAAAAATGAGCAAAAAATGGCCCATTTGTCACAGAAACGGGACTGTTTTTTGCAAAAATCAGGACATGCATAGGCTTTGGGAGGCTTGTAGAGTGCTCTTGGGGGCTGGGGGGAGCAAAAATGAGCAAAATAAATGCCCATTTTTCGCTTGTTTTTGCCCTCCCCAGGCTCCAGGAGCACTTTGCAGGCCTCCCAAACCCTCTGCACGTCCATTTTTGTGAAGGGGGCAGGGTTTCAGGAGGCCAAAAATGCTGTATTCAGTGTATAAGATGCATCCAGATTTTCACCCTCTTTTTTGGGGGGGGGGGGAAGGTGCATCTTATACTCTGAAAAATATGGTATGTAAGTAAATGAAACATCTCTCCATAGTGTACTTAAATAGTGATGCAATCTAGCATTTTTCTTATTCAAGATGAACTGCCAAACCTTTTTACGCCCTTACTAAATTCAGTCTAACTGTAAAAGATTATAGGCTTACATTTTATTGTTAAAAGTTTAAGCATTATTGTTGATGTTAATGAGCCTAGAATTAGTCCCCGATTAATGTAGGTCTTTCTAAATGTTATTAATAGCAATTCCCATGTATCCTATGGATTTGATTCATATCTTTTAAATGCCACTAAAATACAATGCAAAGTCTTTAACATTTCATAGATAAGATAAGAGATACTTCTGCATATTAGTAATATCCATGTTTATACAAAAAGAGTAGTCAGTGATCTCTTACCAAATAGCCACGTCTGAAGCTTAATCTTATTTCATGTGTCACTCAGTCTTATTTTAAAAAGCCTTCTGAGGACTATCCATTCCTCAAATTAGCAAAGCTAATTTATCCCAACCCTAGCAAACCTCTGCACAGGGAAGAGAAAGGGAGAAAGAAATCAGAGAAAGAAATAAGGTGGAGAAACATACAGGGCATCATTTTAAGTACCACTCCTACTGAAGGCTGGCAACCTTCATTTGCTATTTGTTCTTTTGATCTTTTCCAGAAAATTGTATTTTTTCCAAACCAAAACTCTCTCTCATGTCTATGTCTTTGTGGTATGTCTATACTGGGGAAGTGGGATGGATTGCATATGCTGTCTTCTAGGTCATAAGACTTTCCAACATTTTTGCCAGTAGGCAGGGGTGGTATTCAGCAGGTTCTGACCAGTTCTGAAGAACCGGTAGTGGAAATTTTGAGTAGTTCGGAGAACCGGTAAATACTACTTCTGACTGGCCCCGCCCCCATCTATTCTCTGCTTCCCATGTCCCAGCTGATCAGGAGAAAATGGGGATTTTGCAATAACCTTCTCCTGGTGTGGGGAGGGAATGGAAATTTTACAATATCCTTCCCCTGCCACACCCACCAAGCCAAGCTCACAGAACTGGTAGTAAAAAAATTGAATCCCGTCCACTGCCAGTAGGCTTGTGAAATATACTGTATTTATATGAAAAGCAATGAATACAGTACTTGATTTTTTCACTGTAAACAAAAATTACCATCTTCACATAGGTGAAAGTGTGTGAGCCCATGAAATATCTCCATACTCTGTTTAGGAGCTATTTGTATTTTATTTTGGGTGGAAACCTCACTCACTGATGCTGCAGCCACAAGAGAGAGGGGCTCTGGACAAGATCAACAGGGCAACCAACGCCGTATGCTCCATTCCAGGTCATGTTACCAAGGAGGAGGAGGCTTGGAATTGTCAGCATCATTGCCTGTCCCAAGGGGATGTACAGAGGACATTTTTGGGAGTGTTTTTCCTCTGCGGCATCCTGCTGGATCCAGCTCATCTATTTTGCCAGCTTCCCTCATCACATCAAATGTTGTCCTGTTTTTTCTGTTTGCAGATAATTTACTCTACAGATAGAAAGGCAGGCAGATACAAAGGGAGTCCCAAATACCGTTACATAATTCTTTTACAATTTTCTATTAGGTTGCAAAGAATAAAAAGATGATGAGTAAAGAGGCTGTCATACTTTGGACACGTCATGAGAGTTGGCTCACTTGAAAAGTCAATTGTGCTGGGAATGATCAGCGGAAAAAGGAGAAGGGGCCACCCTAATACCTACTGGCTGGACGTTATAAAGAATGACACCAGGATGGCTATGGCGGGTTTGAAGGAGGCGGTATGGACGGTACTGATGCATAGAGTGGCCGAGGGTCAGAGACGACAGAATGGCTGATGACTATGATAAGGAAGCAGGAAAAAAAATCACTGAGTAGAAGAGAAGAATAAAGGGATGGATGTCCTTATCACTGTTCCTCCTTTATCTCATTGACATATAGCCCCCCCAAATTATCTCTGTGGGTAAACAATCTCTAGCAAAAAAAAAAAAAAGATTCCCATTGCTGTTACAAAAGAGTCTAACAAAAGTGCATGGATCCATGAATTCATGTAGATCATTATTTCTGTTACCTAGATGTTTTCAGAAAGACTAACAGCATAGAGATTTCCAGTACAAATGGTGATAATCCAAATATTAGGTAGTGTGATATCATGATGAAAAGTCTAGCCAGGAGGTGTCAAACTCAGTTTCATTGAGGGCTGCATTAGGGTTGCGTTTGACCTTGTGGGCCGGGCTGGCCAGGGTGGTCATGGCCAGATCGACATCACTCGTGGGGGGGGGGACCTGTGGCAGAGAAAACAGGCTCCCGAGCTTCATTTCAGCTGTAATGGCTTCCTGCAACCCTCTGCCAATGAAAACAAAGTCGGGAGAGCCACCTCCATTTTCACTGGCAGAGGGTTGCATGAAGCCACCACAGCCAAAAACAGAGCTCAGGAGCCCGTTTTCGCTGGCAGAGGCATTGTGGGCCAGTCTTTCGTTGTTTCTAGGGCGGCCCTAAATGTCAGATCTAAGCACTTTGAAGGCTGGATCCGGCCTATGGGTCTTGAGTTTGACACCCCTGATTTAGCCTATCATACATGCATCTTCACCAGTACAGATGTCATGTTCATTGCATAATTTTGACACAGATATTGAAATCCTAAAGGAACTTACTTGCTCAACTGGGTATATATGATCTTTGTTAGATAAAGTCTGACATTCTTGTGGGAAACTCACAATTTGAATCCTATGCAGAGGTACTAGCACTATCTTTATTGCAAGGTTACATTAACAAAATCTTGCAACTCTGAAACTAGGGAAGGTCTCTTCTGAGATGTGTGCCACACCCCCATTTCTTCTGCAGAATCAGCTGCCTCTTTTTGTCAGTTCTTCCTCCTATCTTCCAAGGTCGTTCCCATTATACCATTACACAAATAACACAAGTAACAGTACACGAAAATTCCTGAAATTCAAATTCCTTGCAGCCTTTTGATTCAACATTCAGAAGACCTTTGGTTTCAGATGACAGCAATATTCCAATTCCCACTTAGGCTTCAAAAACCAACAAATTTAAAATTAAACGTAAATATCTTGAAACTTAACCTAGATTTGGTTGAGTATTGTATTCTGTATTCTGTTGTGGCTTTTGAAATCACTGTCCTTGCCTCATCTCCATGTATTTCTCATCAATCTAAACATTTCTACTACCATCATATTTGTGCAGGTAGAAACTGGTTCCATCTACAGTTAAAAGAACCATAGAGCAATCAATAAAACTTGAAGGGCTTAAATCTTTTAACATTGGGATTGTGAGACTGTTGCTGCCTTGCAACTATTTATTCTTAAAAATTTAAATAGATTCCATTCACAACATTAACAATAAGTTTATCAATACTGTATAAAACGAAGTCTCACTAGCAAGGGAAACCAATACTACAAAGTTTAATCATTCAACTTATAAAGCAGCTGAATATTAAAAATAAAAAGGGAGAAAACGGTCAGCAAATTGTATATCACAATCAAGAAGTTTCCATAAAGAGGCAATCAGCATTAATCAAGAAGTCCATTTCTTCAAGACAAGAGATCACAAACAAGTCTTTAGTGTCTCAACAGTGGTAAAGATATAGCAGGTGACCTTGTTAAGAGAACATGCATTAACGTTTCCTTTAGTTTTTAATTTTTAGATATTCGTTTTAAAAAGTATATAATGTTGCCCAACTTACATATGAATTCCAGGTAACTAACATCAAATTAGGGATACAGTGGCTCAGTGGCTAAGACACTGAGCTTGTCGATCAGAAAGGTCAGCAGTTCGGCAGTTCGAATCCCTAGCGCCGGGTAATGGAGTGAGCTCCCATTACTTGTCCCAACTTCTGCCAACCTAGCAGTTCGAAAGCATGTAAAAATGCAAATAGCAAAAATAGGAACAACCTTTGGTAGGAAGGTAACAGCATTCCGTGCACTTTTGGCGTTTAGTCATGCCGGTCACATGACCACAGAGACGTCTTCGGACAGTGCTGGTTCTTCGGCTTTGAAACGGAGATGAGCACCGCCCCCTAAAGTAGGGAACAACTAGCACATATGTACATGGGGAACCTCTATCTTTACTGAACACCAAATTAATAAAAGCAGTATTATAAAATCTTTATAAATCAAACCAAAACATAATTAAATTGTTCATAATGCAGTAACCCAACCACCATATAACGAACTTTATAAACTCCACCTTTATTGGGGCTATCTAGCATTCATGGCCTTCCGGGGTAAAGTCCCTCTGGATGTTAGATGACTCCCACCAGTCCAAGAAATGACTCCTTGGACTCACAAGATGGCATTGCTTAACAGGGGGACTTGAAGCACACCTGGCCTGTCAGATCTGGTGATGTAGGCAGAAACCCTCATAGACAGGTTATCCTGTGAGTAACATGGACTACTGCAACACTTGTGTGTGTCTGCCATACTTTAAAAACCATAACCAGCATCTTGCATTTGGAAGCTTAACAGGAGTTAGTGCAGCTCACATAACAGTTGATTCTGACTTTGAAGAAGCAGCTCCAACAGAACCTGTGAAATGTCAGGCTAAGGAGACACAAAACCAAGAATCACAAAACTGATCATAAACAGGAACCCCTAAGCAGCTGGAGCATTTAGGTGGGGATGAGGTAAGGCCTCCTGACTCCCACACCTGGGCAATACAGAAAATAGCACATCAGACTTATTCTGTGATGTTTCTTGACAAGCAAGGAAGTAAATCTCTTGATTAAAGACATCTGGCTGCAGTTTGATTTAAGAGGCAGCCCTGGCCCATGATCCCTTTTTGGAATCAATTGTCTGATCTTTGGCTTTTGTGTGCATTTGTATGAATTCTGCTTGTGAAATTCTGGAGTGGCTAACAACTTTAACTTGGATCTTGTAACAGTGAACTGGATTTTGTCTACTTTTTTTACACATTCCAGGTAAATTTCTTTCCAAGATTCTGGTTTGGGTTGCATACCTTGTGTACTGTCATGTTCCTTGAGTAAACTGCTGATTTCCATAGCAATTGTGTGTGAGAGTATATAATAGAAACCAGAAACAGGATAAACAGATCCCTGAATTCAGGTCCCCCCCAAAATTCAAAGCAGCTCCTCCTTGCTAGGCTTGAGTTGCAGTCTGATATTCTGTATCAGGAAAATGAGGACAAACTACCATATTTTCAAAGTATAAGACGCACCTTTCCCCCCATAAAAGTGTGTGGAAATGTTGGTGCGTCTTATACACCGAATACAGCCATTTGGCTTCCCGAAGCCCTGCCCCTTCATCCCATTTTTGTGACACATGGGCAAAAAATGGGCCGTTTTTCACAAAAACGGGGGTGTTTTTGCCTCCCCCCCCCCAGAAGCACCCTGCAGGCTTCAGCAGGGCTGGGGGAAGAGAAAATGCCCCCGTTACGGTAAAAACAGGGGCATTTTTGCCTTACCCCAGCCTTGCTGAAGCCTGTAGAGTGCTCCTGGGGGCTGGGGAGGACAACAACTTTTTTTTCTTACTTACCTCTTCGAAATCTTGGTATGTCTTATACACCAGTGCATCTTATAGTCTGAAAAATATGGTAAGTATTTTTAGTTTACTAAGCAAAAACTTGCAAGCAAAATATATATTTGCTTTGAAAATACTAAAGTCCTTTAACAGAAAGTTTAATTCAGAAGACTACCTCTCAAAAAGTCTTTGAAGCCCATTGAAATTAAATGCTGGATGTTGTTCAAAGAGTTTCAGAAGAGAATGGTATCCAGAGTCATCCATCTACATGGTGTTGCACACCACTATTTCAACATGAATGATTGGACCAATGAGACAATCATACAATACTGTAAATGGCAAAACTATGAAAATCTTTACTCTCTCATCTCTCCAAAGAAAACCATAATTAGAGTGATCAAAAGTGGTAGTTAAGGATCTTTGAGAACAAGACAGTTATAAAAATCAAGTAATCCCTGTCATTCCTCACTGCAGCATTTTATATAAGTGACGAACTTTTGGCTTTAATGAGTTCCTGGGGGGGGGGGGGACCAGAATCCTTCACAGTGCACAGAAAATCCAGAGATACTGACCAAAATCAAATATCAACAGTATTGGATTGGGGAAGAGTTCAAACTCACCTATTTTGTTCCCCCAAATGAAAACACTTTCCAAATTATCTAGCCTCTCCTGAGAATTTGATTTCAGCTCATCTGCTCACCATAAGTGGTTACATTTTCATTTAAAATTGCTAAATGTATAATAACAATGGTAAATCCTAAATGTTGGAGTATAATTTCTTAATGTATTAAAATGTGTGAAGGCTTTCGGCAAGATTAACAGTCTGGACTCTGTCATAAATCCCATAATTAAATAAATGTGAACTTTATCATACATGTATAGATAAGTCCCAGGTTGGTACATAATAATCTTGGTTAATCACCCACATTCCATGTGGCCTGAATACTGTAGCTTTTACCAATTAAAAAAAAAAGGTTTATTGATATGTAATCCTCTAATACAATACTAGAGAAGATCAAGCAAAATATCACTTCATAGTCCAAAGAGTATGATTTGAACAAAGATATAAAGTATATTAACATATTTGATAAAACAGTTCAAGGGGGGATTTTAAAAATACTCTAAATTTGCAAAGGAAAAGAACAATGGGAAGCTGAGCAACTCTTTTTTATGGTGAAAAGTGAATTGTGGAACATTCTGGTTTTTTTAGCCAAAGATGAATCTGGAGGTAGAGATGATATTTCTATTTTCTGAAGTGTCTAAAAAGATGCCTGGGGTGAAGCCTCCCCAGTACTTTGCCAGTGCCATATTAGTATCTGATATTGTGCCTTATCAGGGAGCCCTCTTATGAATATTAAGGATTGTTTTCTGAGCTTCAGTTGTTTCTCAACTTCTTTTTAAACATTTCTTCATTATCTGTGTGGACCCAGGTTATACACTGGCAGTCTCTTTACTTTAGTGATAGTCAGGGATGGGCTTCTCTGGGGTTCTCTGCCCAGTTGCTGGGTGGGCTTGGCCATGTTGGGTGTGACTTAGTCAGCCTCCTGCACCACGGCAGGGAGGGGGCTTTTTGCCCTACCCAGGCTCGGGAGGCTTTCCTTGAGCCTCTGGGAGGACAAAAATGGGCTCCCCAGGCTCCAAAAGCCCTTCCTGAATTTCCAGTAGGCCCGTTTTTTGCCCTCCCTGAGTCTCCATGCACACCCTGCAATTACCTCCCAAAGACCCATTAGATCACACAGGTTGGCCTCCTCCGGGTTCCGTCTACCAGCCAATGCCATCTGGCTACTACCTGGGGGAGGGCCTTCTCTGTGGCAGCACCAGCCCTTTGGAACGAACTCCCCGCCGAGATTCGGACCCTCACCTCTGTCCAGGCCTTCTGAAAAGCCGTTAAAACCTGGCTGTGTTGGCAGGCCTGGGGTTGATGAGTTCCCTTCTCCTCTAGATTGTGTGTCTGTTGGTTATTTTAAATACTTGTATTTGTAGTTCTAATGTTTCCCTTCCCCTCTTGGGTTTGTGAGCAGCCCTGAGTCCCGCTGGGAATAGGGCGGCATATAAATAAAACGAAACCTGAAACCTGCATCCAAAATGGACCACGTGGGGACTCCTCGGAGGGGAGGGGTGGGCGAGGCCAGCCAGGAGTGGGATTTGGGGGTTCTTCGAATTGCACAGAATCTTAGCTAGAGGTTCTCCCAAACCCCTGCAAACCCCCAGCAGCCCACTCCTGGGTACTAGCAATTACTCTCCCTTCTGTGGAGGTCTCATAGAGGTAGGAATTTTTCCCTGATATCATTCTTTCTTCACAATATAGGTAGTCCTCAACTTACGACTACCATTGACACACACACTAAATTTTTGTTGTTGAGATATTTGTTAAGTGAATTTTGTCCCATTTTATGTCCTCTCTTGCCTCAGTTGTTAAGTGAATCACTGCAGTTGATAAGTTAGTAACCCAGTTGTTAAGAGAATCTGGCTTCCCCATTGACTTTGCTGGTCAAGGTCGCAAAAGGTGATCACATGACCCTGGGACACAGCAATGGTCATAACTATGAACCAGTGCTGTTGCAACTTTGAATGGTCACTAAACAAACTATTGTAAATTGAGGACTACCTGTACTTTCAATGGTCCTTAGAGGCATGGAAAGATCAGGCTTTGCAAGATGTGAAGTAAGAAAGAAAATAAAAACCTGCAACAAGAAAGAAGAAAAAGGGACCCTCATAGTTAGACACACTTCAACTTTGGCACATTATTCATTGTATGGTGTTGTGCCAAAGCAGCCCTGGACATTGTGCCTTTTGTGACAACCAACTGAATTCCTATCTTTAAAACCTACAGGTAACATGATCTCCCTAAAACCAGGTGCAAGGAGAACACTGCTAATGATTGCATAAAGAAATCTCCTAATTTCACTCCTTTAATCATTCTAGTACTGTTTTGACACCAAAATGAAACCACCTGCGTTTCTATAAGCTTCTTGTGCCTGGGAGCCATAAAAGTCTAAAGGAGGGTTGCACAAATGCGCTCCTGTGGCTGTTTGCAGTCTGTCAGCATGTTTTTTGAAGGCTCAGAGCCCCAGGGTGAGTGGGGCCAGAAAATTATGCTCTTTTTGTCATTTTAGGGAGGTTAAAAAGTAAAACAGGTCCCTTAAGGCTTGCAGATATATTTAATCACCCCATAAAACATAGCTCCCAATATGACTCCCAAAGTTTCTCATCTGAAGTTGCACATGCCTAATTTAAAGGATGGAGAAACAATGATAGTCAATTGTATATTTTACCAATTGCATTTTAATTGTGGGATTTATGCTTTAACACCTTGAAAGAGAGGTAATGTTGCACAGTAGAAATGTACCCTAGAGCCTGTTTGCTAAAACAAATAGTTTATTTCCCCATATGTAGTTATTGCTCTCAGGCCCCATATTAAGGAGGTTGTGCTTATCAGAGCAGAAAAACAAGATAGAAGTCAAATAAGTAAATCTGATCTGTACACACAGGTAGTCCGCAATTGAGCCCAAAATTTCTAAGTTGCTAAGTGACCCATTGATCAAGTGACTTTTTCCCCTTCTTACGACCTTTCTTGCCCCATTTGTTAAGGGAATCACTGCAGTTGTTAAGTTAGTAACACAGTTGTTACGTAAATCTGGGTCCCCCATTGACTTTGCTTATCAGAAGGTTGCAAAAGGGGATCACATGACACTGGGAGACTGCAACCATCATAAATATGAATCAGTTGCCAAGTATCTGAATTTTGATTATGTGACCATGGGATGCCACAATTGTGAAAAATGGACATAAGTCACTTTTCCAGTACCGTTGTAACTTCGAATGGTCACTAAATGAACTGTTGCAAGTCAAGGACTACAGTGGGACCTCAGATGCTGACCATAATCCATTCCAGGACTTCATTCAGCACCTGATTTGGTCATGACCAGATGCAAGACAAACTCTGCATGTGCGCCCACAAAAAAAAAGGCGTGGAAGGGAAAATTGCTGCGGCTGTGTTTATTGGTCACCCGAGGATGTGTTCGTGACATGAATTAAACATTTAGCAGATTTTTCAGTCGGCACCTGAATTGTTCATCATCTGAACCATTGGGACTCGAGGTCCCACTGTACCTGTATTATAGGTTTAAGTATAATAGATCAGTTTCTAGGACAAAATATCAGATAGAACCTTGTATTTTACCATTTTTGTGTGTATGGAGAACATATGCCCCAAGCATAATGTGGAAGTCACAAGAGAAATCCTATCAACCATTGCAGAAGCAGTTCCTAAATCAGCCCCAAATCTGCCTCTGTATCTGAACTGCTATAGAGACCATACTGTTTTCAAAATAAACATGACAGAGGCAGTTTCATTTCTAAATTGATGCAACTTTGAAATAATGCTTTAATAGTCTGACCAATAACACTAGACCTGAAAGAGAAGAAACGGGACAGGAAACACTCCAGACCCAGCTCCAGGTCAAAAGATGGGGAATTATGATATTGTAACATCATATAACAGAGCTTATTTTTAAAAAAGAACAAATAGGGTTTCTCACATTAGTTTTGTTTCATGGGAATATACTCTTTTCCCGTGTTTGTGTGTGTGTGTACGCGCAAATATACATATGCATAGGCATGTACAGAGTGGAATTTACATCTTAGAAGTTCAGTGTAGGTTCTTGTATAACTATTTGAGACTTAGTGACTTTTAGAAATCAAGGCTGCAGAATCGGCAGCATGACTTCCAAAAGTTTTAATAACCATCAAAAGGTTGCCAAAGAAATTTCTCCCGATCATAAATAAATTGCATCTTTTTGACATAGAAAAATGAGCTTTGATAAAGAAGTATCAACAGAGCTTCTGCAAAGTTAAGCCACATATTACTAATAGATTTAACTATTTAGATCAACAATGTGACTTTCAAAAGTTTGCAACATAGCCTCTCTTCAAATTCCCCTAAAACTTTTAGTTATCCAGCAGGAAGCAGACTAGACTATAGGAATATAAATGGACAGTCCTTGCCATGGAGATGTGTACAAGAACACATGGAGTTGTATACAAGAATCACTATAAGGATCAAGCTTTTAATTGTTATCATGGTTCTGCAACCAGAGTTGAATACCAAGATGTCTACATTTCCTATGTAGAACACTTTGAATTTGCTAATTATCTTCAGTTTTACCAAACTTGAAATGCAGAGAACAGGTGGAAATATTAATACTTTCCCTCCATCTAAGAGGATGACGAGGAGGAGAATTCAATTGGTGTCCAATTCCAAACTGCTGCATATTCTGGAACAGAAAAAGACCCCTCCCCAGCAGGCCAACCACATTTCCAAATATACCGAATGTGTTTGCCTCTTGTGTCCTTTTGCAAAAAAAAAAAAAAAAAAAAAAAAAGCTGAGCAGCTGTTATATAAAGAAGAGCTGCAAACTCACCAAGCCACCAGAATACAGAGTAATAGAGTTGGAGGGGACCTTGGAGGTCTTCTAGTCCAAACCCCTGCTCAAGCAGGAGAACCTTTACCATTTCAGACAAATAGCTGCTCAGTCTCTTCTGAAGGCAAAGCTATTCCATTAATTGATCTCACTGTTGGGAAATTTTTCCTTAGTTCTAGGTTGCTCCTCTCCTTGATATTCTTATCTTGCCTTCTGGTGCTTTGGTGCAGCCCCCACAAATATTGGAACCCTGCTCTCGTGTCACTCTGAGTCCTTCTTTTCTCTAGACTAGGCATATTTAATTCCTGCAACTGTTCTTCATATGCTTTAGAACCCAAGCCTTTAATCGTCTTAGCTGCTCTTCTCTTCTCACCATTTGTCTTGCATTCAAAAGTCTTTTGATTGCATTCATGGTGAAAGGACAGTGTGCTGGCAATTTTGCAACAAGGCCTTTTCCTTGTAATTGTCACTATACTCATGTGGTGCTGCAGAAGGTAGAATGAAGGCGAGAAGAGGAGAAATTCTGAATAACATCTGAACACTATAAACAAAGTGCTAAAAATTTCCCTATAGGAAGTCTGGGAAGGTGACCCAGAGGTGAAGAAACAACTGCCACTGTGGGTTGCTCCCGGTTTGGCCTGGATTGGGAGAACTGGTAGTAGCAGCGGCAGGATTCTCCGCCCACCCACCCGGACACTTCTATGCATGCACAGAAGCATCGCGCCCCACCGAATCGGCAACCCACCAATGTGCAACATCACACAAAAGGGGGAAGGGGATTGCTAGCACCTTGTTCTGTACACAAAACTGAAGTGAGGACCCTCAAATGGAGCTTTGCAGACTGGCTGCCTGTCCCTCTAAAAGGGGTGGGTGGGAGAAAAACAGGACAAATTATGTCAGTTTCAGCCAATTTCCTTCATTGGGAGAAATGTGCACTTGGAAACAGTTGCAAAGGTCTAAGAGTCAAAAAAAAGGTCCAGATTACTCCCTGCTGCTTTTCCGAGTGGAAGCAGCAAGAGCTCTGCGTGTCTTTGTCTGGTCACTGACCAAAATAAATAAATGAATAAGCCAGAGGCTGCTGCAAAAGGGAACTTGTGATGCTGTCAAAGATCTCCCCCTTTTAAATGCAGTCAGCAAATTGCAGTGTCAGCTGAAACCCAGGAGCCAGGGTGAGGGAAAAGTTCTTCCCAATGGGAAAACACCGCCCACAAGCTCTGTAGTACTGCAGCATTTCAGAGAAATGCAACAATTAAATATGATTTTAGAAACAACCAACTGAGCAAAAGCAGAACGGATCAGTTCTTGGCATAGATGATGGCATCAGACCACACATGTCCACAGCTGAATCTAGATGGATGCATCTACAGATTCCCTAAATGAGTATATAGCCCTGTTAAATCGTGGATGATGTTGAGAACTGAATAGAAGTGACATATTTCTTATCTGGGTGTGTATGATATAATCAATGAGAATGAATGGCAGACAGCTGAGGAAAGTTAAAAGGAAAGTATTGTGCAGAAATTCTGTAAGCATCTAAAATAATTAACCAGTGGTGAAATTCAATTTTTTTTACTACCGGTTCTATGGACGTGGCAGGGGAAGGATACTGCAAAATCTCCTTTCCCACCAGTGACATGCAGTCAGAGGAGGCAGGGGAGGCAGAGCCTCACCACTGTCATTACGAAAAGAAAAAATAAATAAAAGGAAAAAGGCTGAGGTAGTTGCTGCCAGAGTCACAGTGGATGACTCTGCTTAGTGCTTAACTGTTTAAAAAAGCCTCTAAAAAAGTGCCCTCTACAGGAGGAGGTGGGAGAACCACATACCTCATTTAGTCTGACTTTATGATCACTCGAGCAGAGTTAAGCAAGGGTTAAAAGCCGAAAAATTCCTTATGTAGATGAGGCACATTGTTCTCTTGCCTCCTCCTGTAGAGGGCATTTCTAGAAGCTTTTTAAAACAGTTAAGCAGAGTCATCCATTGGGAACTCTGGCAGCAGCTAACCCAGCCTGACCTCAGCAGCTCTTGCCTTTTTCCTTTTATATTTTTACATTTTCATCATGGCAGGCAAGAGCAGAGTTGAAATCCTCTGTGATTGTGAAACAGCTGGATAAGGTATGTTGGTCCGAGGGAGGGGGAGGAATTCAAAATTAATGTAATTTGTAAGTAATTTGTGTGTGTCTGTGTGTGTCTTTTACCCGCTTCTGCTGGTGGGCTGGCTCTTCTTTCTTTCTTTCTTTCTTTCTTTCTTTCTTTCTTTCTTTTCTTTCTTTCTTTCTTTCTTTCTTTCTTTTTCTTTCTAGAAAGTGGCTTTTGGCCATCCTGCTGCTATGTCCGACATAGAGGCGTCCCGGCTTCTATGTTGGGACGCCTCTATGTCGGACATAGCGCTGAGGTGGCAGGGTGGCTTTTGCCTGCTTTCAAGAAAACTTTCTTGAAAGTGGGCAAAAGCCGCCCTGCCGCTATGTCCGACATAGAGGCATCCCGCCTCTATGTCGGACATAGCGCCAGGACGGCAGGGCAGCCAAAGCCGCTTTCTTTCTTTTTGCTCACCAGCCATAAACCTCACCGCACGTCACTGTTTCCCACTCCTCCTGGGGGAAGGATATTGCAGAATCTCCATTCCTACCCACTCTGGGGCAGCCAGAGGTAGTATTTGCAGTTCTCCGCTACTGGTTCTCCAGAAACTGCAGAAATCTGCTGAATTTCACCCATGATAACATATACAAACCATGACAATGTGCTAATCCTGCATATGGATTCAAATGAAACAGAAATATAAGAACTTCTGCAGAAATAATTCAGGAACACCACCCAAGCCAGATGTGATTCATTTATTACTTCAGTCATGTATAATAAGCTTAAAAAAACCAAACCAATATATAGAGGAAAATATGTTTCTTACATACACGCTGGATAAATAAATTTGAGAAACACTGTTCTCATTGAACTCTCCACTATCTACTAAATTATGAGAGCCATATTATTGTCTCTATTACAGGCAAGATACCATTAAATTCCAGTTGCTGGAAACTACTAGTATAAGGAAGCTATGGCTTGCTGGGAAACTGTAATTGTTAAATCACAGTGGAGAAATAGTATGCTGCATTAAATAGGATATCAAATCCAATGCAGTTTTTCTTGTATTCTTATGGTAAGAGATATTATATCTCCATTTAAATTTCAATAATTTTATGTATAAATAAATATAAATGAAAATATTATGCAAATTATAATTTCTTTGTTATCCTTTTAGAAAAAGAAAAAAAGGAAAAGGAAATGAATAAAATGTTGTAAAAATTGAATTCTGAACTACTGCAAGAGTTTTTGTGGGAAAAAATAAAATTGAACTAAAGCATGACGTAAATCACAATATTAGTGAATGTATATTTGGATATTCTCACCAGAACAAAGAAACACTCAGATATGCATGTAGCGTACAGATTACAGTAGGATTAACAATTAATTTATCTTATTTGTTATATGAATTAAAACCAGTATGTTCCGTAATATCAAAACACAGATACTGCAAAATAAGGTACACTACATCCTTACAAAATCATGGAAGACTGCATTTATGATTTTGCAATTCATTGCAATGAAATCCCCCCCCCATAGTGAATGAAATATGTTCATGAGTACACAGTTACTGAAGAATAAAAATGCCACAAGAATGTGTAGAACTTTAGTATTCACAACTAGAGGTTTTAATGTTAGAACACACCCAGTTAAGGTCTACATCAGAGGTGTCAAACTCAATTTCATTGAGGGCCGCATCAGGGTTGTGTTTGACCTCGGCAGGGCCAGGGTGTGTGGCCAGGATGGGGGTGGCCAGCTTGATGTCCATTTTTGGCTGCGATGGCCTTCTGCAATTATCTGCCAATAAAAACAGAGCTCAGGTGGGGGGCATGTGGCCTTCCCAAGCTCCGTTTCGCTAGCAGAGGTGCCACAGGTTGTCCGTTGTTTCCAAGGCAGCCCTGTGGGTGAGATTTAAGCGCCCTGTGGGCCGGATCCAGTCCATAGACCTGAATTTGACTTTGACACCCCTTGTTTATGTTGTCTCCTAGGCAAAATGTGTCTCCTGTAGGGTCTATAGTATTCTGTTCTGTATCTTTCCAGAGTTAGCTCTTCCTTCCCTCTAACACTTCAGAGCCTCTTCCATTCCTTACTCCTATGTTGGGTATCATGTGGTCTTTTGGCTGTTTCTGTTCTATTTTCCATGCAGAATTATACTTTTTAATCAGATTACTTTGTCCCAACTTCTTGATCATTCTCTTAAAATCCTGCCACAGTATGCCAAGTTTCCGAAAATTAAGGGCACTGTCAGGTGGGCTTTGACACTACTCCTGGCAGAGTATCATACAGTACTACTGGCAGCACC
Source organism: Thamnophis elegans (assembly GCF_009769535.1). Lineage (NCBI taxonomy): Eukaryota > Metazoa > Chordata > Lepidosauria > Squamata > Natricidae > Thamnophis > Thamnophis elegans. The sequence goes on along the minus strand of NC_045544.1, from coordinate 32,528,795 downwards.
AGTGAATAATCATTTTAAACTTAATTGATCAATTAAGTTTAAAATGATTCTTGTTGGTCTTAGAGCAGAGGTCCCCCACCCACCAGTCTATGGACTGGCACTGGGCCATATCATGCCAGAAATTGGGCCATGCAAACAAGCAAAGGCCCATCCGCGGGATGCAGACAGTACACGAAACCACCCCTCCTTTTGGTCTATGGAAAAACCTCTTGTGACGAAACCAGTCTCTGCTGCCCAAAAGGTTGGGGACCACTGTCTTAGAGGAACCTGAAATTTGGATAGCTACTGATTCTTATTTTGATGATCTCAAGCCTTACACCAGGGTACCACAGTGATTTGACACCCGTGTCCACTCAGGCCATACTTTTTTGTTCTCCTTCACCATGAATGAATGAGAATTGGGGGCATTAGCTAGAAGCTGGTTTCTGCACTTCCTTATGGAGGGAGCAAGGTCAATAGTTATTCCTGCAATAGTCAAATGAGTTCAATCACAATAACCTTGTGAGTTTGGGAAGTGTTTTCAGGGTTGACAAGGGTTTCTGGTTTGTCTTCTAATCTTAATAGTGTGACCTCGGTCACCCACGTAACACCTATCCTCCGCAAGCTGCCACTGGCTGCCTATTGGTCTTCGGATACGCTCAAGGCGCTAGTCGTCACTTATAAAGCCCTTCATGGTATTGGACCTGGGTACTTGAGAGACTGCCTGCTGCAATTACCTCCAATAGACCAATCAGATCCCACAGATTAGGCCTCCTCCGAATTCCATCCGCCGGCCAATGCCGACTGGCGACTACCTGGAGGAGAGCCTTCTCTGTGGCTGCTCCGACCCTCTGGAACGAGCTCCCCGTGGAGATTCGAACCCTCACCAACCTCCAGGCCTTCCGCAAAGCCCTTTAAAACCTGGCTGTTCTGACAAGCCTAGGGCTAAAGAGTTTTTGCCCCCCTTTCTCGAATGGTATGGTTGTTGTGTGTTTTTAAATTTTGCATTGTTATGTCTCGTCTTTTTATTCCCCTGTCTGTACCCCCTTCCCTGATTGAATGTGAGCCGCCCTGAGTCCCCTTCGGGGAAAAGGGGCGGCATATAAAGGTAATAAATCCAATCCAATCCAATCCAGGATGAATAGGCAAAATGTGGCTTCTTGCCTACCCAAGTTTATTTGTAAACTTGCCTGTTCTCTAATGTTATTATTGCCACCTTGTGCGTTATGTTTTTTTTTAATTATCTTTCAGTTGGTATATGCCACCAGAGTCACAAATTAGGAGAGGGGAGACTTTACAAGTCTAGGGAGGGGATGGTGGAGGGAAGGAAAGAATGTCTCTGAAGTGGTGTTTCAAATTTGGCAACTTTTAAGATGTGTGGGGTTTCAATTTCCAGAATTTTCCAGCCAACACGCTCTGAGCTCTACATAACTTGCTTAGAAAACTTAATTGCAGACCAGGGCTTTATTTGGGAGATTTATTTGGAGTAACGCCCAAATGACAGACGAAATGAAGGTAAGAAGGAAAGGTAAAGGGCATTTACAAATATGGCAGGGAGCAATCTCACATTTGTGGTCCATTAAGCTCTCACTTTTGTGACCACAAACGTAAACTTTAGTCCACCAAGATAATTTTCACTTTCCGGCTTTCTGACAAACCGCTCATCCCCTTTAGGAGAGTTGCGTAAGGGTCACTACTTAATTGTTACAACGATCATCCGCACTGCTCGAGACCGGATCCACAGTGCTTGCAGAACCACCTAATCAAAGCGGCATCCGACTTCAACCCAACGGAGCGTGTGAACGTAGATGATAGAGGCTGCCTTCTTAGAAATGCCGGTAGTCATTGTACTTTACGCGCGATAGGATGCGAAACAGGAAGGCTGGGGAGGATCATACACGGAATCTTTCCAAACGATATGATTCATTGCAATCTTGCAATCCGCACGCCGATCAAGAAAGAGAAGGCTATTCTCCGCAATAGTTCCATTTCCGTTGAATGGGGCGCCTCAAAGGGCTCTTTTACACGGCGAGAGATACCAAAGGCGCAGCCCAGCCCACCGCGTGGAAACCACCGCCGCCGCCGCTGTTGCAGCTGATAGTGACTCGCAAACGACCCCCCCCTTTTTTTTAACATGCCCGCCTTCCCGTACGGGGCCGCCTGCCAATAAGGACGGAAGCGCTTCCATCCGCCCCCGAAGTCGCTTCGCCATAGGCCGGTTAGGGATGTCTGTCTCGGAGCCGCTTTTCCCCGCTTTGGGAACTGACGCAGGGGTGAGGAGGCAAGGCAAGGCAGGGTAACGGAGTCCAGGCTCCCAACCGCGCCGAGCTGGAGAGAAGCAGCGCCAGAGCTGCGATGCTGCGGTTGCGCCATCTGTCAGGAGCCTGGGGGGCGGCGGCAGCGACGGCGGCGATAGTGGAAGGAGGGGAGGAGACTGACTGAAGCGGCTTTTCCTTAAGACTTGCATTTGGGGGGAGAAAAAAAAGGGAGGAAACGGGAGCCCCAACCCGTCTTCCCCGGACGAGCACCGCGAGGCTGCCCACGCGCCCGAACAAAGGCTGCGGCCGCCTTCTTCGTCTCGGCATCCCTCGCTGTTTTGACGCCCACCCGTTTCCTTCTCCCCCACCCAGCCCCCTCCGCCGTCTTCGGTCCTTACTTTCGTTAATAGCGGAGGCTCCGGAGCTGGCGGAAAGTGACGGAGCGAAGGGACCTGGAGAGCCTTTCACGAGGGACTCCCCTGCTGCCCCGCCTTAGGATTCCTGCAGAGCGAGAGCGAGAGAGTGGAAGAAAACGAAGGGGAGGGGGCGTTGGTGAGAAAGGGGCTCTGCAAGACCAAGTCCTGCTGGCGTTTCAGGTAAGACCCGGAACAGCGACCACCACCCCCTTACACACACATACACACACACACGCGCGCCGCCCCGCCTTAGGGAAAAGGGAAGGAAGAAGCGCTGCGCCGGCTTTTGTGTGCCCGCCTTTGGGTTGCTTTCCCTTCGCCCTGCTTTTGTGCGCACTTCTTTATCTGAAGTGCCTCTGAGCGTAATTGTCTCTTCGTGCCTTCGGGGCTCCCTCCTGCAACCCCCCCCCCCCCCGCGGGGCTACGTAGGAACCTAAAATTCCCCCCCGCGGAAGAATTGGAAAGGTGGGCGGCGGTAATCGAAACGTGGATGAGTGCGTGGGTAATGGGGAGTGGGGTGGGAGATGGCCCAAAGAACGAGTGGCGAGGGAAGCCTTACCCACCACTGCGAAAGAAAATTCGCTTGCGTTCGCGGTGCGGGAAGGGTTAATTTGTGTCGTGAACGTGGCCGGGTGGGGAGCTGAGAGGATCCCCTAAATTCTAAAAGAGTCGGGGTTTCTTAGATATAAATGTACTTAATACCGTACGTTGTATACGTATTCTCTGAAATATATATGAAAATTAGCCCCCCAGAGCTTGGCTAAGGCCGCCGTGGCTAAGAGTTACAAAGGGGTGTAGTCCAAGCCCTTTAGGAAAGCACTAATGGTTGTGGGATGTCATTCATATTATTGTTGGGTTAAGAGTCAGTACTTGTGCTATTTTGGGGGGCGGAAATCCACGAGAGGAAGACTTTTGAGATCCGAAGTTTTCTCCTTTTACTACATTTGTCCGATGATGTGTTGGCATGAAGGAAGGGGTAATTGTGGACTATCGCGCCGGATAGAGTGTTGGGTAGTGTGACATGCTGGCGAATTTGTGAGAACCGGCTCTTGTGACCTGCTGATTAGGACTTGATGGTGCCATATGACAAAATGTTCAAAAACGGGATCATGCTTATGGGCTCTGCAGTGCTGAGGCTTTGTGAAATGAAGGCTTGCTGGTTCGGTGTGGTGGTGGCGTTCTTGGAGTGGAACTTATTCCTTTGGCCCATAATAAAAGAAAGATAGCATAACTCTCTGGTGGAGATGCCTTGAAGGTTTGAGAAACTTAATAGCTAATGTTCGTAGCGTGTGAAATGTGGAAAGAACGGTAATAACTGCGATGATGTATCTCTTAATAATTGAGAGTTTCTGTTCAGCTGGGTTTTTCACACTCTTATGCTGACTTTCTTCTTTTTTTTTTTCCTTTGGGGTCGTTTGCAAGAATCCTCGAAATTAAATGAGATCTCTCAACCTCTCTAACTTACACAAACCGAGTATAATTTAAGGATGGAAGGAGTCATAGTGATCCATGCCTGGGCTGTAAGTTAACTGCAAAAAGGGGGAGTGGAAGAAATAGTAAAACAGCTCCTCTTCAAATAAATTTTAGCAGGATTTGTATAAGAGCGACAAAGAGAGAGGAGCTTTAAGAGAAGATATCAATAAAATGCCAAAGGGCACTGAAGTTTGAAAGGGGATCTCATTTGCTCTTCCTTTTTGATTTTTCTCTCTCCTCCCTAGCTTTCCAAAGGAGACCCTTCCCCCCCCTATTCTCAGTCACTTTCCTTAAACATTTAACTTTAAGTGAAAGATTCTAAATGCTCTACCATGGGTGCAGGCATTTTTGGTGCCTACAGTCTTAAAGGACATTTAAACCAATATCTTTTTTAAAAAAACATTTTATGGTGTAGTTGAGTTTGATTTAATTCTCTATCTGTAAAAAAATACATTTTTTTAATTTAAAAATAAGGGAGTGATTCATGCAAGTGATTCAATTCATTCTGAGATAGGATGATGCCAAAAGCATAGTCCTATTCATGCTGACTCAGAAACAAATCCTGTTAAGTTTAATGGATTTAAGTGTGTAAGACTGCAATCTATAATGCATATCATAAAGGTGAAATAAAGGATGCACACACCTTCTCTTTTATTCTCTCAACCCACCTTTAGTACTGTGATGGCTCTGATTCCTCCAAAAAGGGAAACGGGTTTGGGAGATAACTTCTTCTTTCTGGGCACCTCCTACATGGAAGTTCCCAGAATTCTCAATGTTGCTGGTTGGAAGTCTGGAAACTTCAGTTTAATCTGACATAAACAGAGTTTAAAACCTCTGGTTAGAAGTCTGCGGTTTTCTTGTTTTCAATTGTACATCCTTGTTTTATGCTACCTACGTAACTAGGTTACAGTGAGCTGTTCTTTAAAATAAACTTATCACATGATACCATTCTAAGAATTATACAATTGTTGAACACTTGTGCTGATTTTTTAAAAGGTACAGTCTACTAATGAGGTATAATAATACATGTAACTCTAGAATAAACTTAGTGGAATTAATTTCATTTGAATCATAAGACTGCCTATTTCAGCATATTGACTTTGGGAGACTGACAATTCATAAAAGAATAGTTTTAATTGCTTACTATTTAATAAAGTTATTTTATAAATGGTCCTATTATCCTTGTGTTAGCAACTGGCTGTATTCTGCGAATGCAGAAGACAATACCTAATTTATGAAATTCCCTAGCTTTTTATTATATATTAATTTGCCCATAGTTATATCTACTATATGTATTACCTGAACAAATGTAAAGAGCTGCTACTTATTACACTTAAATATGTTCATTGCTTACACTGAATTCCAAGAGGAAAATGACTAAGGCCTTTTAACCTCTGTTATAGTACATGCACACCAAAATTTAAAAACAAAAATGACACCATAATAGAGGTGCAACTTCAGGTGGCCTCACTGATTTCTCAACCCCTTTCCTGAATTCCCCCCCCCCCCCCCCTGTTATCTGGGCTCAAAGAATAAGTAAGAGTAAGTCTGGCTAAAAGAAAAAGAGTGTTATTAGAATGGGCGTCCCCAAGAACTGGCTGTTTTCATTAGAATGATGAAATCAACTGTGTAGTGATGTGCTGATGATTCTACCCCTTTTGTTTGTTCCTATGATATTACAGCACATGTACAAAGGGGTTGGTTTGTAGCACAGTGGCAAGACGCTTCTTATATCATTCTACACACACCTCTCAAGTAAACCTCAAAAGGTGGCTCAGGTAATCACTATTTGCAACTTTCCCAGCTGGTTTCAGACAAAGTCAATGGGGAAAGCCAGATTCATTTAATAACTGCATGAGTCATTTAATCACCCGCAGCAAAAAGACTCCTAAAATCAGAGTGGTCACACAATGACTTAGTTACTGCATTGCTTAGCAATGGAACTTGTCACAGTTGTGATCATAAGTTGAGGACTACCTCTCAGCACCATGTAACTTTGTAGCCTAGATTGGGAAACTAAAAAAGATGCCAACACCCAAGCTTCAGAAGAGTAATAACTACTTCTGTCCTGTTGCCAAGAAAACTGATTCCTATCAGAAGTAAATCTCAGCTCAAATTTGTGTCATTGGATTTAAGTGGTGGGAAGAGGGTTTGATTCTCTCTCAATGATTGTTATTTTCATGCTACAAATCTGACACACACACACATACCAGTGAATCAGTTCTCTGGAAGTGGTAATTTTAGCAAGACCATCTAGATCTTGACTAGCCTTAGCTGTTCACTAACATACTAACTCTTGCGTACAATATTTGATTGAAGATATGGGAACACAGCCATTGACTTTTCACGTAGGTGAATGTAGGTAGATATACCACAGCACAAGCAATGTATGCTTCCATGAATTTACCTGCATTGTGTCCATTGATTTTTAATTGTTTTTATAAAATAACCATTGAGATTTTAAAAATAATTTCATAATTTATAATAATTGTAATGTGCTTCCGGGGGTCTCCAGTGGGTGGAGCGGTGAGCAGGAGGCTCATCGCGCAGGATGAGGTGAGGCAGGGCAGGGGGCAGGGTAGCTACAGCCAGAAACAATTTCACCTCACTTTTCTGTCCTACATTAGAGAAAATGCTGCATATAGAATGCTTATACAAGCATTGGCTGTGTGAGACAATTTTGACAGGGCTGAATGCCATTATATCGTTTAATGGAAGAATTTGATAGTTGCAGCTGGGATATTAGTGCTGTTGGGAAGTTATTTAAAGAGCTGCTTCTCAAATTCATAACATTTCATTTGTGCCTTCAAAAGCTCTTTTTGAAGTGCTGATATACCATGTAGCAGTTTCTTTTGTTAGAATAACAGTTCAGGAAACTGGACACAAGGGGATTCTGGCTTTCAGATTGCAGCGAAAATTGCAGAACAGAAGTAATTTTGAACTATGAGCCATTGTCTTGCCCAGTTGAAGTCGTATTTATTGAGTGAGTGTATATGGTTTTTTGAAGAGTTAGTTCCAGAAAAAACATATTTGCTATTATAATAGTAAAAATAAATAATTTGTTTTCCATAAGGAGGATGGGTGGTAAAATTTCCTGACTGCATGTCTTTCAGATATGTGGTACACCATGTTCCATTGAATTTGCAAATTTATGGGTGCACTTAACTACCTTTAATATAGTTGCAAGTTAATACCAGTTAGGGAGTACTAGCCTGGAGAATTATTTTTGTCAGCAGAGCAAATAGTGCATGCTTTTATGTGTGTATATTTGTTACATTCAGGCATGTTTTAGAGTTAAAAAAATAGAACATTTCAAGATATCTAGTGCCAAAAACATTTTTTCCTGAAGTGTCCCTTAAATCCTTATCATTCAACTCATTAGAAATGAGTCAATTCACATTTCCACTGGTACAGTCATGAGAATGAAGTGACTGTAATTTCCTTAACTGCTCCAAAGATGGACTTTTAATTATCAGTGGGACAAATGGGCTTTTGTAATAAGATGTATCTACTAATTTTTTTCAGGCGATGCAGATGCTAGGCAGCTTTGAAAGTTTTTGTCTGTTGAATTTTCCATCAAAGAAGTAACAGTGGAAATAAATATTATTTATAAAGCTATGAATATGAATCTTCTTTATGCCTCAATAGAAAGCAATATATTGCTGCAGGAGCCCGAGTCACATCATGCAAGTATACATACAGGTGGAATTGTTTGACAAGACACCCTTGAGGCTTACATACCAATAAGCTTCATTAGGATTAACACTATTTCTAGGCATAATATGATATGCAATGAATTTAATTCAAATTTGATTATAGAAGTTAAAACTGTTCACCCTTTCAGGCAGTATGCTTCAATTAATAATTACATTAAACTAACCTTTTGGAAAACACTTTTATTATTTTATCGTCCTTTTGTTCATAGATGCAAATATTTACTCTTGCAATCTCTTTCTTATCCATCCACTAAAATGAACTGTTAATAAAGTCATATATGTGGCGTTATGTTTTCATACATCTCTTCTATGTGCTTGTGTTAATATTTGCATCAATGTACACTGTCTTAGGGAAACCTTTATTGGTGGATCCTAGGCTTTATTTCAGCTACCCATTTTCCTTTTAAATTTCATAGAATAATTGTTTGGCATGAAAATAGGTCACTAAAGATATTTATAGTCCCAACGGATCTCCATGAAGAAGGAACTATTTTTATAATACATGTATATAACACAGCAGCTTAACCAGGAAATAAATATTTCAGACATGATTAGTGGGACTGCACGCCTGAAAAGTTCTGAAAATATAGGATTTTTCCCCCTTTCAGTATGGAAGTAAAAATATGTCACAGAAGGAAAAAGCAAACCAAAACCCTAAAAAGAGCCTTTTAGCATTCACTGTATTCTGCCTCCTGCTTCCCATTGTGACTAAAATGTTACCAGGAAATATACAAACCAACAAACTTTATTTGTTGTCCTCCCTCCAGAATGGACCCTTGGATGTATTTGGATTCTATCCTTGGACTCAGGATTTAGTATTATATTTTGCCTTCATGAATTACCTAATATTTTTAAAAAGACATCTGGAAGCTCTTACATTCATAGTAATTTTCTACATAGTTATTAGCATAGTTATAGCAGCTTCCCCATCTTCAAAATTCTGCCTTTATTATAAATTACTTATACAAGAGGGATTTTTTAAAAAAGAAAATACAAGGGATGGGTAAAAACCATTTTCCTTTAGCAGTAAGTCACAAAAGGAGGAAAGAAGAGGAAAAATCCCTTTTATATAAAACAGCTTTTAATGTCTTTCACTAAAACATGATCAAAAAACGTGGACGGTCTTGTCTTGTAGAATCAGTAGGGAAGAATGCTCTGTAGGTTGCCTTGGACTCCTGAGGAGAGGATCTAACCAATTTGTGGTTTTATACTAAATGTTTATACTTTTACTGATAATGCAACACAGAAAAAAGAATGATTAAAAACAATGCTGTAGAAGCATTGGGATGGGAATGCTTACAGCAGTGGTTCCCAAACTTGGCAACTTTAAGACTTGTGGACTTCAACTCCCAGAATTCTCCAGCCAGCAGAGCTGGTTAAGACTTGTGGACTTCAACTCTGGGAGTTGAAGTCCACAAGTCTTAAAGTTGCCAAGTTTGGGAACTACTGGCTTACACAAAGGTATCTTTTGGCCTTATTATATTTTGAAGAGAGTAAAAATATAAAGATACTATGCAGCCAAAATTAAAAACTTCACTCCTGTTAATTTTAACCGGAATTCTAAATATAGGATTCCTCTACTGAAATCAATGGGATCTGTTTAATTTCAATGAGTTTATGCTTTAATTTGCATGCTAGTCATTGGAAATTCTTAAAGGTCATGTACGATGCCAATTACTATATCTGAAAAATTGTTTGTTTCAGTATTTATAGTTAAACTTCTGGTATAAATAAATGTTGCAGTTAAAAAACACCTGAGGAATGTTGTCTGGAATAATACTGCAATGGAATAACTGGAAACATTTACTTCTAACTATATAGGGAAAAGTAAGTATGTTAGAGAGAAACCCATCATTGGAAAATTAGTTCTTTTTCATATTTACTTTTTTGAAAATAAAGTAACTAACTTCAAAATAGTGTTCATTGAACTGAATTTGAATATGGAAAAATAGATATGCTGTTTACTTTGTTATTCTAATCCAGAAATAATTGGCATATTTCAAAATTCTAATACTTATTCTATTGTGTCAGCTAGGCCACCAAAAGTATTCTCAAACGTTTGGAGATCCAGAAATAATATTAATACACTGCAGTGTCCAAATGCTGTTTCTGTGTTCTCAGTAATTACAACTCTGTCATATTTTCATTTTTCCATTTCTCTGGCAAAGTCCAGTTCTATAGAAATCTATACCAATTTGTAGTTTAAGAAAGAAAATTGGAACAGTGTTTTCACAGCATAGAGTATTGATCAAGCAATATATCTATATGATAAACCAAAGCTACTTTCCTTAAATATTTTTTAACAAGAATGGGATAACATCCAAGCTCTTTTCAAGTAACGTATTTCCAAATAGGATTCAGGCTATGGGAAGCAGTGCACAATCTCCATCACAATCAACCCCCCTCCCCTTAAACCATATTGTGAACAGGCAATCATTTCAAGTAAAGTGGGGAACTTGCACATGAGCTAGAACACCAGTAACACAATCATCTCGCTAGTGTGACATGCATATATTGCAGCGGTGGTATTCAGCAGGTTCTGACCAGTTATGGAGAACCAGGAGCGAAAATTTTGAGTAGTTCAGAGAACCGGTAAATACAACCCCTGACTGGCTCCGCCCCCATCTATTCTCTTCCTCCCGAGTCCCAGCTGATCAGGAGGGATTTTGAGGAATCTTCCCCTGGAACGGGAGGGAATGGAGATTTTACGGTAGCCTTCCCCTGCCACGCCCACCAAGCCACGCCCACCAAGCCATGCCACGCCCACAGAACCAGTAGTAAAATAATTTGAATCCCACCACTGATATATTGTATTCAAGCTTCAAATAACTGCACATGGTAATCCAAGTATACCTTCAAGTTTTCCTTTTTCTCTCTCCATCAAAATGGCAGATTTCACTCCCAGGAACATTCTTCACAAAGAAGGCCTTCCTGATAGGAATAAGAAGCTGCTGACAAAAGTAGGGAGAAAACAATTCTATGGACATGCTTTGCCTATCTGCTTTTTTGGATCTGATATACAGGGTTAGATGTTGCTTTAGTTTAGTGGTGTCAAACTTGTGGCGTCATGTCATCACATGATGTATCATGACTTTTCCCCCTTTCACTAAACCAGGGGTGGGCGTGGCCAGTGCATGATGCATCCGGCCTACGGGCTGCGAATTTGACATCCCTGCTTTACTTTAATGATTTTATTGTTGGAATTTCCTAATGCACAGTAGACCCAGTTTCATACAGATCTATTTATCTTGTGTATACATGTGGGTATATCTATGCGCTTAAATATGCTTGTATTAAACCATGATTTTGATTGCACAAACAGCTGTAGATGGATGCATGATTCCACTTTTGGAGAGGAAAAGTAACTTGATTGAAATAACCATTTTGCTGATTCTGGTCCTGGTAGTCATTAATCTGTTGGTGGATTGTTAGTGTGTGGGCATAGGATGGAATAAATCTTTATTATTCTGATTAAATGTCAAGCTCAAATGATTTCCTTTTCTGCTGTGTGAACAGTCAGTGAGGTGGACATTTTCCCCCTTGATGATGCCAATACTGTTTTGCCCTTCCAAATCAAGGTCCTTGCCAATATTCTGTGTAATGAAGCAAGTCAAGAGCAAACCAAACAATGCCTGATTTATATCCAGTCTACCTGAACTGATTACCCCACGTGTGTTACACATACAGAAAATATAACGTTTTTACTGGCTCATATATCTTCTACACACAATGAATGTGCACTTTTGGCTTCTGATTTCAAGGACCGTGATGCTCCTGATTGTTTTGTTTTTATAAAATCAGTTTATTCTGTTTTCGAAAAAATAGTCTTAAATCATTTTAAAAGCAACTATTTTCAAATAAAAAATCTATTTGTTAAAATAGGGCAAGAAAGAAACAAGCAAAACATAATAAAAACATCAATGATGGAAAAGGGTATTATTGGTTACTGCAATAAAATCATTTAAAAATGTTTGGAGAATAACATATCTTAATCCAGTAGTTTGAACATTAAAGATGGCAGAAAACCCTTTTCAGACATGTATTCTATAAGTTACCGTATTTTTCAGAGTATAAGACGCATCCTTTGCCCTCAAAATACAGGCTGAAAATCTGGGTGCGTCTTATACACTGAATGTAGCATTTTTTTGCCTCCTGAAACCCTGCCCCTTTTACCAAAATGGCCATGCATAGCTTGTAGCAGGCTTTCAGAGAGCTCCTGGGGGTGGGGGTGGGGCATAAATGAGCAAAAATGTGTCATTTTTTGCTCAATGTTGACCCCACAGGAGCACTCTATTAGCTTTCTAATGCCCCCCCCTTTTTTTTACAAAAATGGGCCGTTTTTTCAAAAAATGAGCTGGTTTTGCTCATTTTTGCCCCCCCCCCCGAACAATCTACAAGCCTCCTAAGGGCTATTCATGCCCTTTTTTTGAAAAAATACCCGATCCCCTTTTCATGAAAAACGGGCCATTTTTGGGAGGTTTGCAGAGTGCAAAAAACCTTTTTTTTTAAAAATTGCCTCTTCAAAACCTTGGTGCATCTTATACTCCGGTGCGTCTTATACTCCAAAAATATGGTAAGATTTTTCTGGACTTTTCCTCAATTCTAAAACCAGAGTGATGAATTTGTGACTGATTCCAGTTCTTTTTCTTGAGAACTTCATAGATAGATCAGATATCTTTCATGTACCAAGTACAGTTTTTAAAAATTAAATCCTACATTACCTTTAAACCAACAGGAGAGTCCCTGGTAATTTTCCTTTCCCCTTTCCCAACCCAACCCAATTCAACCCAACCCATTTCTAAATTTAAGAACAGCATAGAATTGTTGAAGAATAGAATTCTGGTAGTCAAAGTAACTATAGTATGGCACCAGGATACATCAGGAACTGCTTTACCCCCCAAAAATCTGCTCATTGTCCAAATATCCTATTGAGAGATCCATATGAGATCATGTAAAATACGTACAAGGGAAGAAGGCCTGGTGTCAGGCATTGTCACTGACAGCCTACTTTCTGAAATCCCTTCCCAGGGAATGTCTACTTCAGGTTCCTCTCTTTCCAAAAAGCTCTGAAGATAAAATGCCCTGCTTTATACATATTTAAATTTGTAATCATTAACTTCATTGTTAAACACAATATCTTTTTCCAGATACTAAATTTTAGAATACAATATTTGATAAGAATATTTGTCCACTTTAATATAAACGGTGTTTGCAAGATACGCTGAATATCTTTAGTTAACAAAAATGTACAGTGCAATTTTAATACTTCCAAATAACTCTTTAACTGACGCTTCAGTTATTGTGTTGCATGGAATCAAACTGGCTCTTATCTTGCTGTAATATGCAACAAACCTAAGTATAGCACTGAGTTTATAATATTCTAAGAGGACAGCCATTTATATGATAAATTAAGCATGAAACCTCAAACATCTGTGTTTTATGGATGTAAAATGGTGCCATATACAGTCACAAATCAGTGATTGCTGCTGAATGTATTTTGTGAAGAACTATGCAGCCATAATATAACTACCTTCCTCATCGTCTAACAATAGTGTTTATTCTCTGTGTAGTTTAATCAACATGCTTATTCAATTTTCTTAAAATTTAGGCTGTAATCTTGTGCATATGCCATGATTCCATATATACTATAAACTTCATAACTCACTATACAAGGATGTAGATTCTTGAAGAGGGAGAGTATTTTAGTGAAACCTCAAATGCAACAGCTCTTTAGAATTGTTTTTGAAGTTAGAACAACTAATATCCATGTTGCTTTGCTTTGTCCTGTTCCAAAGCTTTTCCACATCCCTGATTAGTACTTTCAATATCTGAAAAAGACTTCTCTGCCAGTACAAAAATGTATTTTGATGTTTCCACATAAGAAAGCTCATTTTCAGCTTTTACAAGTATCTGTCAAGACTACAAGTGGTACACAGACTTCTGGTGAGGATTCATAATACTTAGCAAAATAAGTTTTAAAGATAGGTTTAAGGACCAACTCACTCTTTTTTTAATAAACAGCAAAGGGGAGATTAGGATATTGATTTACAAAGTTATAAGTGTATTAAGGATCCAGATAGATTTGAGATAACGTTTTGAATTATTAGAATCCTTCCTATGGGAAAACGTTTTATTTTTCCAGGGCGCTGCTCAGGAGAGTCCAAGCAAGGGTTAAATACAGCCAAACTGCCCAGAACTGAATTGAAACTTTAAGCCACGCCTCTGGTGCTGATTATCCTCAGATTTTTTTCAATTGAGCTAGCCCAGTGGATGCACTTAGAGTTTTTCTTCGTTCTGAAAGTTTTTGCTTGGACTCTCTTGAGCTAATTGTGAGTAGTTTTCGTTAAATTGTGAGCAGGCTTGGTGAGATTTGACTAATTTAAGTGCTTTAATATCTGGATCTCCTTGTTTCCCCGGCGTCCTGCTTCACACACAGGCGTCGGGGGAGACGCGGGTCAGATAGCGGCACCAGCGCTGCTGCGATCCCCGCTGAGAGGGGGAATCCCAGCTGAGGCTTTGTTGCCGTCGTCCGTGCCTCTTGGTGGCCAGCGTGTGATGCGGCTCCTCAGGGCTCCTATTTAAACTTGGCGGCAAGTTTTTAAAGCACCGGGAAGCTCCGGACGCCATTTTCGAGCCACTTGCGCTTTTGATATTAAATACTGTGTGCTGCATCTGCCTGCAGCCTGACTCAGCAGGAGCTGCATGTTGCCTTTTTTGTCCATGCTGGCTGGCAATTTGGCTTGACCTTTCTCTTAGAGCAGCAAGGATTGGGGCCAAAGAGGTCAAAGCCCTCCACTGCCCTTGGCCCCGTGTCCTACTCTACGCCTTCCCACCATTACCGCTGCTCCCCCGAGTCACCCGGAAGATCTTGGCGGAGAGGGCAAAGATCCTGCTGGCGGCTCCCTTCTGGCCCAGGGGAACCTGGCCCCCCGACTTGGTGAGCCTTTCTGTTGAAGATCCATGGCGGATTCCACCACAGGAGATCTCTCTCAGTCAGGGGGCCCTTCAACATCCGGAGCCCCAGTGGCTGCAGCTAGCTGTCTGGCACTTGAGAGGGATCTCCTGAGCAGGGACAACCTTTCCACCAAGGTGATTTCTACCATCCAGACGTCCCGTCGTCCTTCTGCGACTCGGATCTATGATGCTACTTGGAGGACCTTTGTTAGTTGGTGTGCTTCTCCAGGGACCTTGGCTCCCTTTGCGTCAATTCCTATCATTCTGGACTTTCTACAGGATGGACTTGACAAAGGTTTGGCGCCCAACACACTCTGCCGTCAGGTGGCGGCACTTTCCACCATCCTGGCCCCTGACAGTCAGTCATCCCTTGGTCATCATCCCACCATCCGCAGTTTTCTCCAGGGGGCTGCTAACTTGAGCCGTCCTACGGTTCACAGGTATCCGACTTGGGATCTTAACGTGGTCTTACGTGCCCTTGTCGAGTCTCCTTTCGAGCCCCTCCAGATGGCCAGCATGAAGCATTTGATGTTTAAGAGTGTGTTCCTCATCGCCATCACTTCGGCTGGATGTATTTCTGAACTTGCTACCTTGTCAGTCCGTGAGGACTTGTGCCTGATTCAACAAGACAGAGTTATCTCAGACTGGATCCGTCTTTCATCCCCAAGATTAATTCTTGGTTTCATTGGGCTCAGGAGGTCATCCTCCCTGACTTCTGCCCACAACCCAGGCATCCCCATGAGAAGCGCTGGCACAAGTTGGATGTCCGCAGGACGCTTCACAGATACATCAAGTGCACAGCCAGCTTCCGGCGTTCTGAGTCATTGTTCGTCTCCTTCCAGCCATCTTCTCAAGGCCGGAAGGTGTCCTCATCTACCATTGGCAGATGGCTTAGGGCCTGCATCGCCCTCGCTCATGTTCTGCAGTCTAAACTAGTGCCCCATCACATCACGACACATTCGACTAGGAGCGCTGCCACCATGGCAGCCTGGGCGGCTCGGGCTCTGATTGAGGAAATTTTCAGAGCGGCCACCTGGACTTCCTTGCCTCCGTTTGTGCAGAATTATAAGTTGGACAAGTTTGCTTCAGCGGAAGGGTCTTTGGGAGGCGTGTGCTGCAGGGTATTCATTCCAGCGGAGAGACCCTGACTGCTTCTGCTTCCCGCCCTAGTGACATTTAGCTTGGGTATGTCCCTTGCTTGGATTCTCCTGAGCAGCGCCCTGGAGAAGGATCATTGGACTTACCTGAAGGGTCATTTTCAGGGCGAAGGAGAGTCCACCCCGCCCGGGGGTCTGGCTCTGCTGTTTTCATGTTCAGTTTGAAGTTCCGGTTGGACTTGTTTGTTGTGTGATCGTTGGATTACGTTGGACTTCTCAGCGCGCACCGGTTCCACGTCTTCATTTCAAAAATCTGAGGATAATCAGCACCAGAGGCGTGGCTTAAAGTTTCGATTCAGTTCTGGGCAGTTTGGCTGTATTTAACCCTTGCTTGGACTCTCCTTTGCAGCCCCCTGAAAACGACCCTTCAGGTAAGTCCAATGGTCCTTTTCCCTTAGAAAGTGATAGGATGGAAATTTGAATATTAGATACTAGAGGAAATCAGAAGGAACTAAATATTACAATTAAAGGAGAAGATCACTTAAATTTCACTTACTAGCACAGAATGGAGCTAAATACTTTAACATTGGATGTATTGGAAGATACTTGTGAATAACAGACCCAGAGTATCTGCTGTTATATATAGCTTGTATTCGGTTCAGGTAAGAAAAAGGAATAAGTTTCACCAGACTAGACTCAGTTTGGTCTGAAACTGTATTTAAAAATGACAAGCTACAAGAATTAAATGTAAAAAAGATATTATATTGGATATACAAATAAGGCCAGCTGATATCTTAATAATTAAAAAATATCAAATGGCAAATCAAAACAGTGACTTGGGTAACTTTCTTATATTGGATTATTGGACATGTGAAAGTTCTGAAGGATTTTGTGAGAAGGGACAAAGAAAAAAAAGAAGCTCTAGGATATTAATGATTAGGATTGTTAAAAGCAAAAGGAATGAATGTAAAGTGGGTTTACCTAATCAAAATTAAAATAGATGTTGTTACAGGCAGTCCTTGACTTAATGACTAGTCATTTGACAACTACAGTCACAACATCCTCCAAATGGGTACTGTATGGCCCATAAAGCACTTCCAGCTGTAATAAAACATCACACACACACACACACACACACACACACGATAATTACTTTTTGGGTGCTTGGCAACCTGTTTGCATTTACAACCAGTTCCCAAGTGCCCTGTGATCATGTGAACACCATTTGCAATCTTCTTTGCTGGTTTCCCCAGAATGTCAATGAAAACTGTCCCTAGAAAGCGCAAGCAGAGGGGATATTGGATTTGAAGTCTGTTTACTCATGCACATAGGGATTTCCCTTTCCCTCTGTACAGGGAGGGAAAATTCTCCTGTGTGCTGGAAGAATGGACGTCAAATCTAACAAAATGCTAGCAACTGGTAACACTTTGAGCCTTTCCAAATCTGGTATTTGCTAGCATTTTCTGCACCGGAAGAGAAAACACTATCAAATGCCATGGTTCTGGGTGTAATGTCTTCACCAGACTGGAGGTTTATTCCTTCAGTTGGCCAGAGGATTCCCCTGAAAGAAATCCCTCAGTACACTGCAGGAGTAGACCCAAAAAGGCAAAAACACTAGTGAAGACTATCATTTGTACTATTCTCCCTGAAGTGGAGGGAGGGAAGGATCCATTCTCCCCAGTAGGGTGGGAAATTCACCCACCATATCCAGGAGACCTGGACCCTCTCCCATGGAGGCTACTCAACCACCTGTGCAGTTACTTAATAACTGCAACTGGGAGAGCCAAGATTGTAGTCACTGAGTGAAGTGGTTGAGTGAAGTGGCATCTCACTTAACTGCTTCACACAGTGTCCCGAGATTCTGGGCCCCTGATCATAATCGGAGGATTAGCTTTTATTCCTGGTAACCATAAATGGACTTTGGCCAAGACTCAAACGTGTTAAGGATATGTTTATAGATAATAAATAAAGTGAAAAGTTTGTTGTATTTTTTAAAAAGTGATGATGTTAAAATTGTACTTGTGTAACAACGTGACTTTATATATTTCATTTTTCTTTGCTATATATTTTTCTTCATTTATATTTCTGCACTTCGTTTTTTTCTTTTATTTTTTGAAGTTTGCATTTTTATCTGTTTAACTGTAACATTTAATAAAATGATTGTACAAAATTGATTATCAAGTGATATAAACAAATCCCAGTTGCCACACAGAGGCCTAATAATCTCTACAGTCTCTATTTTAAACTCCAAAGTTACATGGTTCTCATGCTAAGAATTCCTGCCCTGCCCTTTTTGTCGTCTTTTCTGCTAACGTTTGCTCTAACAAAGAGTGCTGCAAAAGTTGCTGACTCATGTTTTACTTTTTAACAATTCTACCTAGATTAAGGACAAGAGAGCACAAACAAGACTAAATATTTACTTATAGTTGGGGCCTATAAATTCTTAGCACTGATTTCCACTATCCATGGGATCAGTATCCCTGATTATAATGGTGCTTTGTTCTTCCCACTTGATGTATTTACATTATACAAGGAGCCATGGGCTTAAGAACTTTTGTTGAAAAGTCAGCCATGAAGAAATACAAATTCCTGATTAAGAATAGTTTGGTTTTAGTTATTGGTTGTAGACAAGGCTTTGATACACTATTTTTCCATTTATTCTAGTACATTCATAAGATTTGGCAACAAACATAATACTAGGAAACCTCTAGATTTCTGAAAATAATCTTTTGTGTATGTTTTTCGTTTCCTTTCGTGTTACTTTTTTCCTTTATGAGTAGGCCTCAATCCCACATTGAACGCAATGAGATTTCCTTCTGAGTAAACGTATGCAGGATTATACTTTGTGAATATGTTTGTTTCTGCATATTATGAACAGGTGTTCTTTTTTATGATTAGTGAGTAATCGCCTTTGCTTCTTTAATTTGGAGAAGATTAAGCATTTTTTTTCAGATGTGAAAGAATTCAGTTCATCTTTTCTAAATTATCTTTTATCCACAGTACATTTGTGTTAAAATCTACTTCACAGAGCACATGATATTTGTCTTATTTTCTAGAATCTCTGATAAAGGTAATAAAAGAAACACACTGGTGGTGCTTAATGAAAATAGTGGAGTTTTGGATATAGGACAAACAATTGGTCTAAAAAATGATAATCATGAATTTCTGGAAAAAATAGAAATTAATCAAACCTCTTAAGTTTTCTTTACACTAACAATAATGAAATACTTGAAATCTACCCTCTGTGCCCACTAGGCTTTGAGTCTCCTGAAATAGCAAACATGTAAATTAGATGCAGTTGCTATATGGCTAACATTCAGGTTGAAACTAGACTGAAATTCCTCTAGCTGTTTCCCATAGAAAAGACCAAGGAGACAGTGTATAATAACTTGTAGTTGCTACTGTGATGGGCTGGATAATGTTAAATTAGTGACCCTGAAGGAGATTCTAGAGGTTATTTCCCAGTGCTGAAGCTCCCTGCCAAGGAAGAACAGCTAACTGTAATTCACTTGTCCTTCCATTGGCAAACAATGACATTGTTTCTATAGACAGCTTTCTGGCGCTGGCGCTAAAGCTTCCATTTAATCTGGAAAATGTTGCATTATTGAATTTTTATTTGAGGAATTTTTATCATATTTTATAATATATTAACTTATATAATTAAATAAATAATATATATAATATGGTATATACAGTAATTAAAGAAATTTTAATTATATAATTATAATGTTTGTATTTTATAGTTAACCTTGACATTTTTAATAGCAAGATAGCAACAATGTGCTCTAGTGGAGTCATCTCTGTTCTAATTCGGCTATATTCTTAAATGTTATGCCTTTATTGCATCATTTTAACTCAAGTAAACATTATAGCAATTTAAAATCCCACCAGTCATTCTCAGAGTTTGACCTAAATCCTTGCCTAAAGAAGAAACTTAATTAAGTTAGACAGCTGGACTCTTGTCCCTAATGTTCTTACCAAATACTTCAACTTCTGCGAAATTATCTCATTTGAGCTTTTCACATTAAAAGACAAAACTGCATTAAGATGATTACAAAAGAACTTGTTGTCTAGGTGTAATATTGTAAGATATCTACATGGGGGGAAATGGAACTGGTTGAAAAGCAAATGGTTTGGAAATGGGTTTTGTGTGAAGGAAGAGCGCTAACCTATTTGGAAATGGGTTTTGTGTAAAGGAAGAGCACTATTATAGCAATAGCAATAGCAGTTAGACTTATATACCGCTTCATAGGGCTTTCAGCCCTCTCTCAGCGGTTTACAGAGTCAGCATATTGCCCCCAACAATCCGGGTCTTCATTTCATCCACCTCGGAAGGATGCAAGACTGAGTCAACCTTGAGCCGGTGAGATTAGAACCGCTGAACTGCAGATAACAGTCAGCTGAAGTGGCCTGCAGTACTGCACCCTAACCACTGCACCACCTCGGCTCTACATAAGTTTATAAATGGGAGGAGAACAAATATTCAGCAATTGCCATCTTAGTTAAATTAAGCCATTATTGCTAACCAAGCTGGAATGTAGAGCAAAATTTCTTGCCCTGTCATCTGAGATGAGTTGATTTGTTCAAAGATCCATTGCTTTCAATGCTTCTTTAAAATTCAGCTTTTAGTTCCATGGTATGTTTAGGGAATACCATGTTTTTCTTAATTTTCATTTTTGCACATATAGAGAAACATCACAGCATTTGAATACCTTTTCCAAGGCCTTCATGGCTTCTGTTAGGTAAGCTCCCCGTTGGGAGAGCGAGTGCACTCAGAGAAGCATTGTGATAGTGGTGTTGGAGAACACACAAACCAGCATACAGAGACACTGCAGTTTAAATAGACTTTTACTTTCATGGAAATAGAGGTATCAGAGTCCATCAAACAGTCCAAGTCATACACGGTTAAGATAGTCAGTCATCAACGTCTTTCAGTTAAGGGATAATCCAAATAATATAGTCCATAATCATACTAACACAAAGTTTGCTAGCAGTTGCAAAACTTACAATAGCTCACGCTGATCACTATATGGCACTTCTAGCAACCAGCTTCCAAACACTCAGATCAGATCAGCATCTAACAGTGATTCTGGCTCCATCTTATGGCCGCTTCAGGAAACAGCAACCAATCAAATTTACAGCATGATTTAAAGAAACAGGTACAGCATTGTTACATGATTTATATATTGCCAACCCAACCGTTATATTATATTCCTAACAGCTTCTCTGCCAAGTGCTAGTCTATGGTGTATTTTTGACTACTTGTTCCTTTATTCTTGATGGTTGATCCTAAAAGGCAGAAACTATCCATCACTTTGATTTCTTTATTGCCAATTCTAAGGCTGATTGCTCTACTTGTTGTCATTAATTGGCCTTTTAAATATGTAATTGTAGTCTCTTTTCCCTCTCTGTGCACCTTAATATCTGTAAGTAGAGCTTGCAGATCCTTTGCATTTTTGCTATCAGGATAGTGTTATCAGCATAGCACAGGTTATCAACATTTCTTCCTGCAGTTTTAAAACTTCTCAACTTCCAGTATCTTCTAAAGTTACCCAGTCATCCTTGAGCCAAAATAGGATGCACTGTCTCTTCCCGCTAGGATAAGTCCCTCCTATTCATGCCAGCAGTTAGAAGGATTTATTTCAGATCCCATTAGTCAAAGAATTCTTGACTATTGAGATCCAGAAAAGAGCCTTCTCTGCTGCAATGCCTGTCCTTTGGAATATCTTACCCTCTAAGGTAAGATCTGTTACCACCCTCCCATCATTCTGCAAGAATCTGAGGACCTGGCTATTCCATTTGACTTGGGGTCCAAATGGGAAATTTTTACATTGGAGGTGGCTGCTGAATTGATGGTAGACTCCACATTCCATCCCCCACCCCTTGGTCTCTGCTCTCCACCTGTCTATCTTTTTAGCTATATTGATGTATTCTCATTGTGCTCCTTTTTCATTGCTTATTTTGTGAGTTCTATTATTTTACTTCTGTTTACACTCATTTCATCTTCTTCCTTTTTATCATTGTAAGCTGCAGTAATAGCCCCATGGTGAGATAGGTAGCAGATAAATTCAACAAATAAATAAAATTATACTTCAACAATATTCTTGGCTGATGCTTTGAAAATACTGTAAGCCATTAGCAGTGAAACAGCTCCTTTGAAATAAATCAGGTAATGAATGGAGACATGATCTTTGTGATAGTGCCATTCTAACTTTGGAACTTTCTCTTTAGAAAGGTTTGCCTAGAATTTCTTCCTTAGCTTTGCTGAAGACCCAGATTGTTGGGGGCAAAGTGCTGACTCTGTAAACCGCTTAGAGAGGGCTGTAAAGCACTGTGAAACAATATATAAGTCGAAGTGCCTATAGCTATTTACTTGGTGTTAGGTGAAAACCAATCCCAAATTGCTGAAGCTCTTTTAATCTGTAAGTGACATTGCTATATGGTGTACTATGAATAGAATAGCAGAGCCCCACTACTCTATTCATTGGAAATAATGCAATTGATTGTTTATTAATTACTATGCTAATTATTTTGAACAGTTATTAAAAACCAATCAGTCTGTATAATGGGACCAAGGCACTTTTTCCTGATAATATTCTTCCAAAGAGAGGAAAGTGCATGAGCATAATTGAATTTACCCTAAGATTCATTACCCTAGAAGGCTTTTATGTGAAAAATAAGACTGTTTTCCTAATAATTGAGTTTATTGTTTTGAGACAGATCTGTACATGTAGAAGAGCCGAAAGGTAATTCAATTCACCAACCTACTCTCACAGTTGATAGGCAGAAACCAAGTTCACCCTGAAACATGGTTTATTGAATAAACCACAACTGACACAACACAGAGTCATAAACTATGTTACTAAGTGCAGTGGCTAGATTCCTAACCACATTAAGCTAAATCACACAAATTACATTTTTTATTTATTTCTCAGACTCATATGCTATTTCAGTATTGAAAACATGTCCTGTACACTTCAGTTCAATAATACACGCTTTCAAAATAAACAATATGGTGAATAACCAAAACTTATGACTTCGTACAATTGAATGGAAGAAAAGAAATCAAATATGAACAGTCTTATGACATATAAAATATTTGAATTAGCTGCATATTAAGATTGAATATGAGGACAAAGCATCTCATTTGTTATTACATTCCATTATTCATGTCATGCCTTAATGCAGATCAGTGGTGTCATTCATGAGCTGTGTAGGTCAGGGAGGGTATCATTGATGCAAGCATGAAAACATTATGCATGTTCCTAGGTACAGATAAATCTCTGAATAATATGACTAATAAGATCATCAGTTTTCCCGTCAGTAATCAAAATCTCTCTTAATTATTCCTGCAAAAAAAAAAAAAAAAGACTTTCCTGAATCTTAATATAGTCATGACATTGAACAGATTGCTATGTCTCATTTTCTAAGGTACACTAAGGAATCTGCTACTTTTTCTTGTGTTACTGTTAACTCTCCTTTTCCCAATATTTTCAGGGAAATATTATTTTAGTGATACTAATATTTTTGTAATATTGCATTTCTTTAACGTGAAAGAACTTAAGTTGAAGGAATAGCAGTTAAGAAGAAAATATATCATTGTGGTTAGTAGAAGTGATCCATTAATGTATATACAGGTAGTCCTCAACTTACAACAATTCACTTAGTGATTGTTCAAAGTTACTATGGCTTATAACTGTTTTCCACTTATGACCGTTGCTGCATCCCCATGGACACATGATCAACGTTCGGATGCTTGACAACTGTCTCACATTTATGATGGTTGCAGTGTCCTGGGGTCGTGTAATCAGTTTTTGCAATCTTCTGACAAGCAAAGCCAATGGGGAAGCCAGATTCACTTAACAACTGGGTTACTAATGTACTGATTGCAGTAATTCAAAAGAGTCGTAAAATGGGGTAAAACTCACTTACACATTGTCTCACTTAGCAACAAAAATATTGGGCTCAATTGTGGTCATAAGTCGAGGACTACTTGTACTACAATCTTCCTACTTTCAAGAAGGAAAAAAAGTCAAGGAAAACAAAAGAAATGCTTTCCCCACACGGATGTTTTGTTGGGGGATTAAATTATTCTTGGAAATTCCATTCCAAGGTAAATCTTTTCATAGAGTTCCTTCACCCATTCCCTTATTCATATAAAAAGGTGAAGATGAGCCTTTGTTTTTTCAGTCATGAATCATTTTGCCTTAGGATCTGCTAATCTAAAAGCACAGTAGTACGGGTAGTCTTGACTTATGACCATAATGGAAACTTTTCCATCGTAAGCCGAGGCACACACGTGACTGATCCAATTTTACAACCCTTTTTGTGATGGTCATTAAGTGAACACCATGGTGGTTAAGTCAGTCATTGCATTCCTATTGGTGGTTTCCCCCCCCCCCCCCGAAAATGGCTGAAAAGGCTGATTGATTGCCAAGCACTCAAAATGTGATCATGTGACAATGGGGTGGGTGCCACCATTGGAAATCTGGACCAGGTCATTAGTACCTTTTGGTGACAGCTGTTGTAACTTTGAACAGTTGCTAAATGAGGACTGCCTGTACTACCAGATATTGATCTCAGCTATAAATAAGAATTATTTATAATATGAAAAATTATTATTTTTATTGTATGTGTGTTTCTGAGACAGGGTTGACTCCTCGATTAGTCTCTGCAATTATCTTGGCAAGATTTCAGAAGTGATTTGCCATTGCCTTCTTCTGAGGGCTGGCAGAATGACTCTTCCAAAGTTACCCAACTGGCTTTGTGCCTAAGGCAGGACTATCTGACACCTTATCCATTATACCAAACTGACTTTCATGGTTACTTTATTAGCTTTATACTTTATTTATTATATTTATTATATAGCCACCTATCTCATAAAATGTGACATACTGTAAAATCAAAGACATTTAAGCTGCAAAAAAAAAAAAAACCCACCTATTAGACTATAATTTTCTACATTTTGTGGGATATGGTGATATATGTGTTTCCATACTACTCAGTACAACAGTTACATGTGTTGGAAAGGAACAATTATGAATGCATTATTCTTTCAATAAGAGTTTCAGTTATTTAATTTGAGCTGAAATACTATTTTAATTAGTGACTATTAGATGACTAATTTCATTTTTAAAAAGATAGGACATACCTGTACTGTAAAGGCTTTTAGAAATAATTCTAAAAATGGTTCCTGAAATTACTTCCACAGTGTTAAATGGTGCTGAATAGAACAGTAGGATGGCTTTAAGTTATTCAGATCTTGGCTTAATTGTTTTCCTTTCTTTTAAAGTCCTACAGCTCAAATACCTCAATTAAAATATAGAAAAAGCCAATCAGATTGTTAAAATAGCATCAAATAGCACCAATAAGTAGAATAGTGCTATGTGGAAGGGTATATGTGTGTATATCCATGTCCATAAACACACATATTTTTCTATATAGGCACTCTAGTACTAAGATAATTACCTCTGCAGAAACTGTATCAACATATTTTTTCCAAAACAAGGTAACATTGTTGAAATTATGGTTGAATTTGTGTTGTGAGATTATGGAGTTTTCATCATGTCTTTTAACTTACTAGTTGATGCTTATGGACATGTTCTGCTGGTTTTTTGTCCTTACTCTGCATGCTGTAAATGTATTTTCTTATGTTTTGTCTTTGTTCTATTGGGTCTTTTGGTTTATTTAAGTAATTTTGCAGGTCTTTAGTTGATTTGTGTGCTATACTGATGCCATGTGGTTGTAATAGTCTGCTGGTTGTTTCTGTACAGTGTAAGGTATATAGCAGCCACCATGTAGGACACATATGCCATCTAGCTGTAGATACATAGAAATAAATGACATTTATAAATCATTCAAAAGAGATAATAAAAAAGAAGAAACAAAAAGACTAGAACACATCCCTCCAGCAATCCCTATAAACAGAGATTAACACCAGACAAACTGCCAAGCAGAGAACAATACTCTAATCAAGGAATACCAAGGAGAAACTTCACTTCCACCAAAACTGCCAGGACACACTAGTGTATATAAATAGGGAGTAAACCCCACACTCACCAGCACTGATTGTATTATCTTGTCAGGCATCTGCAAGCAACCAAACACAGTGCATCAAGGATTCAACTTATCTTTTATCATAGGAGAAATGATTCCCTTTCAAACCATTAGAAACCCTCCCACGTTATAGGGAACAAAGGGTTCCTCTGCTCCTGATTGAAGACTGATCTAAATTGGGATTAATTCTGCACATAGTTCATGTTATATGAAAAAATGTAAATAGATATCTTTTCTACTAAATAATTGTACAAAATAGAAGTAAATACCAGTATCTATAATTTTATGATTTATCACTAAGTCCTAAGGTTGTGATGGCAAACCTATGGCATGCATGCTAGAAGTGGCACTCAGAGCCGTCTCTATGGGCATGCCAGCTGTCGCCCGTTGCTCTTCTGGGTTCCAGCACTGTCCAGCTGGTCTTTGCACGCACAGGAGTGCCGGAAACCAGAAAAGTAGCTCCCCAGCTGAGCTGCTGGGTTCCGGACTGCGCATGCATGCTGGCTAGCTGGTCTTCATGTGTGCATGCACGCCAGAAACCAGAAGACCAGGTGGCCGGCACACACAGCTTCCTGGTGTGTACATGCGCATCGGGAAGTTGTTCTTCTGGTTTCCAGTGCTCCCGCACATGCACTCAGGGGAGGTGCTCTTTTAGTTTCTGGCACTCCCCTGCGTGCATGCGCTCCCATTTTGGCACTCAGTGCTGAAAAGTTTCACCCACACTGTCCTAAGGAAACACTTGTTCAGTGGAGAGAAGGGGAAAGGAGAGGAGCCAAGTATGATCAGACAAACAAGGAATTTGTCTCTGGTGCATAAATTTACAGTGTATATATAAACAGCAAGTAATAGGTCATAATCATAGTTGCAATCATTAATAAGTTGCAAACAACAATTGATAAGTCGGAAGAAACCAATAGGAGAAGATAGTAGAGAAGATGAGAAGATGAGAAAAGATGAGAAGATGAGAAAAGATGAGAAATGAGACAGTGCTGTGGGAATTAAGTGTTCAGCAGAGTGAAAGCATGTGGAGGGAGGAACTATCTGCCTGGTTGTTTTGGTATGCAATGCTCTATAGTGGCATCCTGAGGGGAGAAGTGGAAATAGATTATGTCCAGGATATGAGGGTTCTGTAGATATTTTCTCAGCTCTTTTTCTAGTTCGTGCAGTATACAGATCTTCAGTGGAAGGCAGGCTGATTGCAATTGTTTTCTTCTGCAGTCCTAACTATCAGTTGAAGTCTATACCTGTCCTGTTTCATTGCTGTGTTGTACCAGATAGTTACTGAGATATGATTGACATACTCAATAATTTCTCTGTAGACATGTATCAACAAATCCTTGGACAATCTGAGTTTTCTGAGTTGATGCAGGAAGAACATTTTTTGTTGTGCCTTTTTAATGATGGTTCTAATGTTAGATGTCCATTTTAAGTCTTTGGAGATAATAGAACCTAGAATCATGAAGATATCTACTGCTGATACTGTGTTGCCTCATATTGTAAGAGGTAGTAGAATAGGAGAGCTTCTTCTATTATCTATTATCTCTACAGTTTTAAGAGTGTTCAGCTCCAGGTTGTTTTGGCTGCACTACAGAGCCAGTTAATCTACCTTTTTTCTATATGCAGACTCATCATTGTTTCAAATGAGACCAATGACTGTTGTATCTTGTGCAAACTTCAGTACTTTAATAGAGGGATCCTTCAAGATGCAGTCATTGGTACAGAGAGAAGCGTAACGGAGAGAGTACACAGCCCCGGGGGGAGGGGCTGTGGTAATTGAATGGATTGTTCTTCCCCCATCCTTCAGCCCCAAAATTAAGTAGGGCCAGAGCAAAAATTGATAGGGCCAAACCAGAAGCTAAAACTTCTTAGGAATTTTAATCTTCCCTTTCACGTTAAACATTTTAATTCTATGACAGTGTTGAATTGGTTTTATATAAATCAATTTTTTCTTTTTTTTATTTCCTATGATTCAGATCAAGTAAAAACATAAATTGCTTACTAAGAGAAAAAAAAATTAAATAGATTGCTTTAATCTGATTGGTTCATAATTACTACCCTGTTACCCTGAAAATAAAACCTCCCCGGATAAGAAGCCCAATTGGGCTTTTGAGCGCATGCACTAAAATAAGCCCTCCCCTGAAAATAAGCCTTCCTCGAAAATATTGCAACACAGCAGCAGCCACCTCCTACGCCTCAAAAATAATAAGACCTCCCCAAAAATAAGGCCAAGTGCTTACTTTGGGGGGTCAAAAGAAAATAAGACCCTGTCTTATTTTTGGAGAAACATGGTATTGTATTACCAGTGATTCTTTGAAGTATTTTTATATGGTCTATATGTTTACTCATAACTGTAAAGTGCTATGAAATAATAACCTCTTATGAAAGCTTGTTTTAAAAATCTCTAAAAGGCTCTCCAGTATATCTGAAGGCACCGCTGCACTCACATAATTTGGGAGACAATGGAGTGGGAAAGAAATGGCTTGTGTGTTCCATTTTAAGAATTTGAAAAGTGGCATGAGTCCTCTTTGAATAATAATTCTGCCTCATTCCAAGGATTATTTTAAAGTGTTAATACACTTATTTTCTTATCATAAGTTATCAATCCAAGCTTGTGACCTTGGGGTATTATATTTTTTTAAATTAAGGCACATCACATCCTGGAGGCAGTACAATTGTCTTTATCAAAGCAGAGTCAATGCGATGTACCTTAATGAAGTGCTTAGTCTTGCCTTGAAGTAGACAAGCAATTCTAGCAGCGTTTGATAGTATCAGAAGAGGCTTTGGCATCCGAACTGGAGCTTTTTCCAGCAAATAGAATTGATAAAGAGTCAGCTGATTTTTTCATGTGCATAACCAGAAAGAGGAGGAAGAGGATGCAAATGCGAACGCAAGAAGTAGTTAGATTGTAAGAGTTGTAGCTTTTAATTAGGAGTGCAAGAAGAAGTTTTCTCTGATTTTGCTTTTCAAAAAGCTTTTTGGATTTTTGCTTGCAAGAAGAGTCTTATGCACAGTCTCCTTGAGCTGAAGTCTAGACAGGAACAGGATGTTAACAATTACAGTGCAGGTATGCAAAATGACAGTTCATTTGCAAACATATTTTGCATCCTCTCTCATTTATAGACGTCCTGGTTGCTTATTTTTCTGAGAAGAAAGCGAAAAGCCAGCCTCTTTAAATCACATTTTTTAAAAATGAGCTAAGTGATTACCCACTATTTTATACATTACCCTTATAATCCATATCTCACTCATGTCTTTTGTCACTCTTAAGATTATTGTTGTACAGCAAGCATTCTCTAATGGAAAATCCAGCACCACAGCTGAAAAGATGCTAGGTGCATTCACTATGTAAATCAGTTTTACCCCCTTCCCTCCCCCACACCGCCATCTTCTTGTAAATAGATCTCACTGTGGTTCTTCTGTGGTCTTTCCTTCCCACAGTCCCATCTCTCCTTTTGCCTAAGTTGTTACTGTACCATATAGAGCACATAAACATGGCAGAAGAGAAGGCATGATGGATATCTTTTGAATGGTGAAATCAGAAAGCCCATGAGTATAAAAAATAATGGCAGGTGAGGGAGAGTATCTAGAAAAGAGAGAGAGTGGGAGAAAAGGAAAAACAGTTTATATGGATTCTTCCTAGCACTGTGAATGCTCCGAAGCTGAACCTCAGAAGACTGCTAAGAGAATAAGATCATTGCAGCTAATGTACCTGGAAAAGTCCTGAAAGTGCTAGAAACTATTGAGCTACTCCTCGCGGGATGCCCTGGTTGGTGCTCTCCCCATAATATCTAAGATTTAAATTGAAACCAGTAAAATCAGGAGATTTGGAATGGATCCTGTCAATATACTGATGATATTCAGTTGTACATTGCCACCTCAAGCCAGTGGTGGGTTTCCAATTTTTTTACTACCAGTTTACTCGCACACATGCATGACACTTCTACACATGTGCAGAAGCTTCTGTGCATGTGCAGAAGCGTTTGGGTGGGAGGGCAGAGCCTCCCGCCGCTGCTACTACTGGTTCGCCCAATCCAGGCTGAACTGGGAGCAACCCACCTCTGCCTCAGTTTCATCTAGAGATGCTGTTGAAATTTTGTTGTATCTGGACAGTGTTGAGGTCTGGATTGGATAAAACAGTCTGAAATTTAACCTAAGCAAGCTGGAGCTGTGTTTCATTGCCATTGTGTGTTGGATTCAGAATGGTATTTTGAGAAGGTGATACTGCCCTTAAGAAGCAGCTCTATGACTTAGGGACTTCTACTAAATATACAGGCATTAGTACAGTGCAGATTTATAGAGGGCAGGGAATGTGCGGGCCAGATTTTTGCTCTTCAGCAAATCATTAAGAAATGTATGAATATGAAAAATTAATTGCCCATTTGTTGAAAGCATGTGATAACATGAATAGGCTTGGATAATGGAATGTTTTTTCCAATGTGTATTTGAAAGTTACTCTACATCTGAATTGGATAAGAGATGGATATAATGGAACTAAAACATGAGTAATGAAATGAAAGAAGTTATGAGAATAAATAGAACATCATTCTCCCAGAGGTAAGATTGGCCCCAACCTTTGCAATGCCCTCAAAACTTGGATGTGGCACTGGGTTTGGAGATCCAAAGGAATTGTGGAATCCTTTAAATAGTAACATTGTACATAGTTAGAGTGCATTCTCCTCTTGCATGTTTAAATATAACTTTTAATTTTTTTAATTGTTTTTCATGGAAGAAAACTGATTTTTCTTGTATTTTAATTGTGTATGCCAACCAGAGTTACATGCAAGTGACATCGGCAGCAATATAAATTTAATAAATTTAGTAGGTAAGTAGATAGGTAAAAAATAAATATAATACTTAGCAAATTATTCAACATTGAATAGAGAGACAGGAAAGTGTATTGTCTTCTGTATGTTTTACATACATGACTAGAAAATGTGTGTAATGTTTGGAGCCATGAATGTGTGTGTATTTTTGTAAGTAGATGGTATGGTGTTATTGGCTGAGAATCCAAATGATTTGCAGCAAATGTTAGATTATATAAAGTAACAAAGGATATGTATCTGAAAATTAATTAAAAAAATTAAGTCCAAGGCAGTCATATTTGATAAGAAAAATGGAATTAATAATAATTGCAAAGTAAACTGATTCAAAAAAGCTAGAACAAGTATATGAATTTGTGAACTTTGAATCTTTACTAAAAATAGGGAAACGGGTGGAGAAATCTTAAATTGTATAAATGCTAGGAGAAAAGTACTGCATATTGTTTCTGATCTTTTACATGGAATAATGTTTATTGAGAAAATATGAAAACAACTATATAAGAATGTGCTTTTGATCACTTTGTTATATTAAAGTAAGAGTTGGGTATGTCAAGAAAAACAAAAATTAAGTTGAATGCAGTGGGAGCTTCATACTGGAAAAAAATGGTTTCATAAAATGAGAAGACGAGTCAAGCATGAATGGGTGCTGAATGAGTTCAGGTTCAATACAAAATGAATAATCAATAAGGACAAAGTATATTGAGGTAGTTGGTCATACAGAAAGGATGAATGAATGAGGGTTGGATAGTAAGACAAATAAATGAAGGTTGTATGAATCAAGAGGATAAAAAACATTATTTTAGACAACAAATAGAATGAACAGGATTTGGCTTCCATAGCGGTAACCAATTATAGCAAATGTGGACGGGTGTTTTAGGAAATCCTTTGTGAAAGGAATCCGTGAGAAGAAGAATGTGCTAGTTTGACTGATATGGAGGATACAGCTGCAGCAAACATAACAGGAAGCATTGCAAAGAGTCATAAAGGCAGAGACAGAAGAAGTCAAGACACAGATTTCACACAGAGACAAAATGAGCTCTTAAGGCTCTCCCCTTCAGCTGGTACAAAAGGAAAAAGAAGGAACTTTTAATGGTGCTGGCTTCCTGTTTTTAAATTGATTGCTTTGTAGATAATGAAGATGAGTCCACTGTCACTTTTCATTCTGCATTTTCATGCAATGGGTAAAAAAATATCTTCAGTCAAGGATATATTTTTAGCCCTTCTATTTTTCATTAGAGAACATATTTTTAAATTTTAATCTGAATTCCATAAAGAGAATTCATTTTAAGTCACTATTAAGAGATGAAACTTTTTTTTTACCCAATTCCCCTTTTTCGTTGCTATTGGCTTCTGCTGTCTTAATTTCTTCCACTCCATCTCATCCTCTCAATCACTAATCAAACAGATATGGTCAGGGGAAATCCTTTTCAATGTAGGTCACTTTGCCATTCCATCTACCACCCCCATCGTTGCAGTAGAGGCTATAAAAACACATATATGCCATTGTGCTTGTAAAACATGTAGAAAAAGAACAATAGGAAATGGATGAGATCGACAACACACTGCCATCTGTTTCACTGTAGTTGAAGAAGAAAAAAGAATGGAAACTCCAGCAGTTACAAAAGGAGAGAATTATATGCTGTTTCAATGATCACTGAACTTACTAGATTAAGATTGTTTCTTCATTTATTATTCAGGATTTAGTTTTCATCCCCAAGAGCTGCTTTGACTGTTTGGGACTAAATTAATTCCTCCAGTCTGCTATATCATTTGAAGGGATGCAGGACATTATCTTCCCTTCTTGCTTTCAAGGCTAATAGAGTTGCTTGACAGTGAGATGGGTAGCATATAAATTTAATAAATAATAATATGGGCTCCTGGATTTTCTTTTTAGGGTGAGGACACAGAAAAATTGGAGGTCGATAAGACCACCTCCATCTATCTGCTATGGTTGGAAATTAATCAGGATAGTATAGTTTTTCTAATTTTCTGCTCACTTCTTTAGTAAAAATCCAGGAAGTATTGACCTCTTAACCTGCTTTGCAGCAGTTGGAAGGCTTAGAAACTGGCTAATTGGATAGTTGGTGATCATGTGCTCATAGGTGATTTCACTTTCCTGGAAATGATCCAGGAATCAGTCTCATCATTCTAGCAGAGACAATGTAGGTAGACTTTCCTGAATAATAAATCAGTGGAAAATCTGTAAGCGATTTTGGCCAGACACATGCAACTCTGCACAATTGAGAAAAGACAAAAGGATGTAATGAGCAGATAGAAGAAAGAACAATAATCAGGAGTGGAGTTTTAAATATAACTAGTAGTAATTCATATGTATAAACTTATAAGTGGGGCTTCAAAAAGTTGAATGGGCAGCTAGATAGATTATTTTAGCCCATACATTTTATTTTCTTTGTTTATTTGTTTTGTAAAACTTCATTAAGTAACAATAAAAAAAATAAAAAATGAACAGAAAATTAAAGAGAAATTGGAAAGAAATGGTCAAGAATGGAATGAGTAGGGGTGCAAAAAAAGAAAAAAAGTAACATCTGACTTTCTTTGGTACTGATACTCACATTGTAGGAATCTGTAAGTCCTTGCATAAAAAAGTCTTGCTACTGTTATACATAAAAACAGGGTCCCATGTTTATTTTCAAGATGTTTTTATGAATCAAACATAAAAGAAAATCTTTTGATTTCAATTGCACTTTTATTCCAAGAATTCTCTGAATTAAAGTATACATATCTGGTCCCAATATTTTTAACTTTTTTACATGTCCCCTAAATATGGTAACAGTACTTTCAAATAGATTACACTTCCAACATATATTTGACACAGTCGCATCTTTAGTGATTTATGAAATGGTTTATCATAATTTGTCAAGTGTTAAATACCAAGGTACTTCTTATAAAAATTCTCTTTCACGTTAAAATTCAATATATATTTCATATATTCTTTGCATTATATCCATTTTTCCCATTTAGTCACACAATCTTTAACATATTCATCTTGCATAATTCAGTTTCAGTAAAAAAGTATACATCTTATTAATAACATGCTCATCAATGGTACACAGATCCAATTCAAATTTGGTTTTCTTATTTGTACAATCAAACTTGCCCAATTTAAATCTTTTTGTCAACTTAGCTTATCATTGACAAATATGACCCTTTAATTCCAATTCTTCCCTTGGTTTAATTTGGTTTCTCCTTTGAAAAAATCAACAAATCTGCATAGGTCAGCCAAATTTGCGTAACTTGAGGAACATTGTCCATGGGGTTTCAATGGGTCGGACACGACTAACAACAAATCATTTCTCTTCTTAAAAAAACTTCTTGAATTGATAACCATACAAGAACTTTTGGAGTCAACATGGCATGCCTAACAACATGATTTTGAAAATCCATATTAACCATAACTTTGTCATACCGTTAGCCTATATATTTTGAAGCTGTATAGCATGAGCAAAGGTTAGTAGAGTAGGATATATGCCAAGCTAGGAAAATGATAAATCAATGGTGTAGCTATAATCTACTGCTTAAATATACTGAGAAAGCAAAAGTAAAGGCAGGAATTTTCCAGAGGAAGGGAGGGAGTGGTCACGTGTGAGTATTCTCAAAGCCTGATTGGTCCAAAGACTGAGAGCAAACTCTTAAATACTGGTGCTTTCCAATCCTAGCCCAGTTTCCTCTCAGTCTACTTGGTCCAAGTGCTGTTGAGAATATGCCATGATAGGATCTATATTCCAATCTGGTCTCATTTAGTTTAATTGGACATTTTAAAAAAGTTTTCCAAATTCCTAAATTTAGCAGCTGCGGCCCCAAGGGACATTTCTCTGCCTCAGGCGGTTGGGGAGGGCCCTGTGGGGTGTTCTGCCTCCCCCCGCGAGCCTGGAGCCTCAGCCCTATCCCCGGGGGTGTGGGGGTGCCAGCTCCTTTATCAACAGCTGCAATGGCAGCTGCGCTTGTTATTTAACCTTTGGAAAGCAGCGCAGTGCCACGAGGCGCCTACAAGCCATTTGCGGAGCCGGCGATCGTTGGATCGGCTTCCGCGCTTCTAATTATTTGTCCCTGACTGCGAGTAGCCTCTGGGGGAGGGATGTGCGAGCCTGGGCGCCACATGGCCTCCCCCGATCTCTCTGAAAGCAGTGTGGGTGCCTGGGAGCCCGGCTGAGCCGCGGGGGACTTGATTTGGCCGCTGGACTTGTACAGAGGTGTCCGGAGGCCATTTTGGTTTGCCGCCACATGCGTGAGGAGCGCACTTCGATCGGCGGCTGCTCAGGCCTCATTTTTCAAAGCAGTTAGAAGGCCTCGGTCCTGGTGGGGCCCATAGAGCCTCGAAGCCCTTGTTCCAGCCTTGGATACATGAGTAGCCATGGACGAGGGGCAGAGATTCCCTAGGGCCAGGAGGTGGGCCCAATCAGGGGTGGAGAAGGCCTGGTTCAGGGGGAGAGCAAGGGGTTCCCCCCCCCGGGTTTTTTTGCTGCCCAGCGCCCATCTAGGTCCTCCACCAGAGAGGAGGCCAGGAGACACAGGGCACTTGAGAAAACGTTTGCTAGGGTAGAGAGGCAGGCCAAGTCAGCTGGGCCCTCATCCTGGGACAGGTCCCAGTCCCCACTGGGGCCTCTTTCCACTCGCTCTTCCCCTAGGGGGTTTAGCCCTTCTTCTCCCTCGGTTTCTCATGGCAAGCCTCAGGCCTATTCCGGGAGGAGGGGCTCCCCATCGCCCTCTTCCTCGAGGGATCCTTTGGAGGGTATTTCTAGGGGACCCTACCCTTCGCGCAGGTTGGCTCCCCTGGGGCCTAGTTCTGCCTATGGGGATATAAAGGATTTGGATCAGCCACTGCATGGGCAATCAAGTCCATGTCCTCGGCCTCTTATTTCAATCGTGCCATGGTCATGTGGCTTAAGCAGCTCCAGGAGCGCATTCCCATCCAGGACGAGCGGCTCCACCAGGATCTGATCAAGATCATGGCGGCCTCCCAGTTTTCCGCTGATGTGACCCTGGATACAGTCAGGTTTGCGTCCAGTGCTTTGGCCACTTAGGTCACATCTCGCAGGCTCTTATGGCTGCGCCACTGGCAGATGGATAACAAGGCCAAGTGGAATTTGGTGGCTGCTCCGTTCGAGTGGCCTAATCTTTTGGGGGAGGCCCTCGAACCCATTCTGGTCGAGAATCAAGACAAAAAGAAGGTTCTGCCATCTAAAGCTAAGAAGCCCAAGGCTAGGTCTCATCCTTATCATAGGCAGCAGTATAGGGCTACAGATTACGACTATAACCAGGGTTTTCTTCTTTCTGCTCAGATAGGCAGTTTCCCAGGTCAGGACAGGAACCACTTCCAACACCAGTCCAGATGGCCCTTTCATGGGGGAGGCGGCCGTCCCTACCGCAGGGGGAAGTGACTCAAATCTGAGTCGTCCCATCGGCGGCCACCTTTCCCTCTACGCGGATCAATGGGATGAGATCACATCAGACTCTTGGGTCCGAGCCATGGTTCGTCACGGTCTCAGTTTAGAATTTCTCTCCACCCCACCGACCTCTTCAGGTCGTTCCCTCCATCCCAGAGCCTGGAGCGCCACCGCCTGATGGATCAGGTTATCTCCCACCTTCTCGACATTCAGGCGGTGGAGGCAGTTCCTCTAGAGGAACAGGGCCTGGGCCACTACTCCAACCTGTTCGTGGTTCCGAAGAGCTTGGGGGGCTGGAGGGCGATTCTGGACCTCAAGCACCTGAACCGTTTTCTGGTGTACAGGCGATTCAAAATGTCCTCCCTCAAGTCTATCCTTCAAGGCATCAGAAAAGGGGACTTCTTGGTTTCCGTGGACCTCATGGAAGCCTATCTTCACATCCCTATTCTGCCCAGTCATCGCAGGTTCCGGAGGTTCTCGCACGGGGAATGCCACTACCAATACAGGGCTCTTTCCTTCGGGCTGGCCTCGGCCCCCAGGGCCTTCACAAAGGTTCTGGCGGCCCTGGCAGCTCATCTGCACTCCATCCCGGTACAGCTCCAATGTTATTTAGACGATGTCCTAGTTCAGGCGGGGTCTCTTCCTCAAGCCATTTCGGACCTTCAGCTCACCATCCGGAGTCTTCAGAGCCTAGGTTTTTCAGTGAACTTCCCCAAGAGTCACCTTTCCCCCTTCATGCACATTCTTCACCTGGGGATGGTCAGAGACAGAGCTGGGCGCCCTGTCCTCCAGGGACGACCTTTGTCATTTTCACCAGGACAGGATGGTGCTTCGTCTTGATCCAGCCTTCATCCTGAAGGTGAACACTCCCTTTCATAGGGCTCAGGAGATCGTCCTGCCTGACTTTTGCCCAGGCCCGTCCAATGATAGAGAGGCTTTGGCATCAGTTGGATGTCCGCCACGCACTGCGGATCTACCTCCGGCGGACCGAGGGGGTCCATAGGATGGAGGCCTTGTTTGTTTTGTTCCAGCCGGGAACGTTGGGATCTAGGGTGTCCTCGGCCACCATTGACCGTCGGCTGTGTCAGGCCTTGCGGAGGCCTATGGTGCGGCTGGTCGGCCGGTCCCGTCGGGTATCACGGCCCATTCTACTGGGAGTGCTGCAACCATGGTGGCGTGGGCCATGAGGGCCCCCTTTGAGGACATTTGTCATGCGGCCACTTGGGCTTCTCCGATGCCTTTCATCCGACATTATCGTCTGGATGCCTTCGCTTTAGCGGACGCGTCCTTTGGTCGGAGGGTCTTGCAGAGGGTGGCGGCCGATGCTCCCCTTGGGCCTTAGTGGTTTTCTTGTTCTCCCTCCCTGGGACTAAAGCTTGGGTATGTCCCACACATGACCACTCCCTCCCTTCCTCTGGAAAAAGAACGTTGGTTTTACCTGAACGTGTCTTTTAAGAGGAAGGGAGGGAGTGGTCACGACCCACCCTGGGTGTTTTCCTTTGGGGCCAAGAGGAGGGCCCAGGTGGTTCCCGGGGGGTTGGTTTTTTTTGTTGTTGTTGTTTCAGTTCTACCGTTCGCCTTCGAGGAAACTGGGCTAGGATTGGAAGGCACCAGTATTTAAGAGTTTGCTCTCAGTCTTTGGACCAATCAGGCTTTGAGAATACCTACACATGACCACTCCCTCCCTTCCTCTTAAAAGACACGTTCAGGTAAGACCAACATTCTTTCCCCCCCCCCATTTAATGCAGATAACAAATAATATATCTAAGTCTTCTTCTATTCACAGTATAGTAATAGAGTATGTCAATGTGTGTGTATTATATCTTCTTCAGTATTTATAAATCCAATTGCAATTCAACATACAAGACAAAAATCCTAAGCATTTTTAAAAGGCGTATTATCAGAATGTGGTTAGCATATTTATTGGCTAATATTAAATGAAGCTTGTAGCTTGCAGTTTGCGATGTAATGGCTGGAGTTGACATCAATAGGATCAGTTGTTGTCCCCTTCAGCTGAGATGCTAAAGGGT
This sequence comes from Thamnophis elegans, assembly GCF_009769535.1. Classification (NCBI taxonomy): domain Eukaryota; kingdom Metazoa; phylum Chordata; class Lepidosauria; order Squamata; family Natricidae; genus Thamnophis; species Thamnophis elegans. The sequence continues at coordinate 32,490,591 of NC_045544.1, read as the reverse complement.
GAATAGTCATGGAAACAGAACAAGTTTTTTCCCTCTACTTTCTAATGCGGCCAAATCATTAAGCAGTGTGGGAGAAGCAGCTTCTGCCACAACTGTTCAGTGGCTAAACAAAGAGGTTAATTCTTTGAGGTTCATTCTTTTTGGCATCTGTCAGCAACAATAAAATATTAGGTGCACACTCCCCCCACCCACTTCATCCTTTTTTATTTTCAGAGTATCATTGTACATACAGTGATTCATGTGCTAGCCTCCTACCTTTGACTCTTCATATCCTAGGAGAACCCACTGATATAATTGGTACTCAGTTGCTGCTAAAGAACAACTAGTGGGAGAATTAATCAGATAGATTAATGGGGGTAACAAACAAAAAGGCAAGACAAGGTAGAAAGTAGAGTTCTGCAGAGATTACTTGATTCCCTTTCACCAGAATGAAGGCTGAGAAAATACCCATTGCATACGAGAGCCAGTTTGGTATAGTGTGTAAGGCATTAGGCTAGAAATTCAGAAGACACTGAGTTCTAGTTCTACCTTGGGGACAAAACCAGCTGATTGACCTTGGGCCACCCAATCCCAGCCCTAGGAAGGAAACAAGGGCAAGCAAGCCCTGCAAAAAAAATTTGGACGGACAATCCAGGAAGTCACCAGCACTCAAAAAATGATCCGAAGGCACTTTAAAAAAAATTGCACATGGTCCAAGGAGTAGTCGTTCCTGAAGTTTGATCCTAAAAATACAAATGTTGGGGTTTTTTTCTCAAAAAGAACAGCATGGTAAACAGATAAAATATGTACTACTGTCTTTACTTTTGTTGATTTTCATCAGAGCAGAAGAAACTCTGCAAGACAGGCCCATTAGGAGAGAATGAAACATGTCCCCAAACCAGAGGTGGGTTGCTTCCGGTTCGGCCAGGATCGGGCAAACCGATAGTTGCAGTGGCGAAAGGCTCCGCCCGCCCTCCTGGATGCTTCGGTGCAGAAGTGTCGTGTGCATGAGCGACCCAGTAGTAAACATAATGGAAACCCACCACTGCCCCAAACATAAAAATCAGTGGATTAATTGTAAGAAAGGTGAATAAATCAGGGAGGAGGGTCACTATTGAAGCCTTATCTTTAAAGAAAATAAAACATTGAAATTCACAGCATATATTCTGAAAGAAAAGAATTAAATGAATGGAAAGAATGGAGAAGCAAACTAATGGAAGAAGAAGATCAAGTGAGAATGGGGTTGAGAATTATAAAAAATAAATAGCTTTGTGACAAGCCTTTTTATTTAAAAGTTGAAATCAGTGAAGTTATGGGTAATCCTATATCTTTGTTTTCTACCAACTATCCAAAAGGCTGTGTTTGGAACCATCTGTAGCCTGATTATAAGAGTAACACTGATTTGGGGCTAGACTAATTGACTACTGCCTCCATTAGTGATGACTTTGGTATTTGAATTCTACTTGGGAGAAAAAAACATTGCAGTTAAACTGGTAAATAAATTAAAACTTGACATAAACAGGTTGTGGAGTAAGCTTCTCTAAATTTGTTTTTTGCCATTGCATCTGCTCATTTTCACACTTTGATGGGTAGCTGTTTGCACTAGTTTGTGGCTTAACGTTAAATTGTGTGATTGCTTTTACTTCATGCGGAACTATCAACTTAAGCCTATTGTAAAACCACAGAATTGGCAGAAATAAATTGAGCCAAAGAAGGATTAGTTGTGAGGCCTACTGCTTCAGCTGCAGCATTCACCTACTTAGTTGACAGTCACACCATCTTTGCACAAATCTGTCATTTAAAAGTGTATTCCATCTATATTTATAATTTACCAGTACCTTGTCCTTTATAGAAACTCATACACTTGTGGTATTGGACTGCTGTACATGGTACTGCCTATGTAGCGCAGTCCAACTTGGAATATACGAAGTTGGGAATGTTGTGTAGTCATTTAACAGGTCAAACACAATTGTGGTTTTTGTTTTTGTTTTTTAGGACTAAAATTCAGATAATGATCTCTATAGAAGGAATGGTAATTTTACATCTGATTATTTTATTGTTTCTGGATTCAAGAAACAATGGAAGGCAATAAAATGCTTAACATTTGTTGTTTGAAATGAATAGATGAGCATGTTAATCTGCTACAAATAGAAGTCAAATTCATCAGCAAGCTAAATTATACAGTTAATATTTTTGACATTTATATATATAGATAAAAAGCTTGAATTTGAAATTGTAAGGTCTTGAAGAGACAGTCTTGCATTATCTTAGAAGTTACTTAGTTTTGGACAATTGCCCCCTCCCCCCAAATGAAAGGATTCTACATTTATAATTGAAAGGGTGTAGTTAAAAATAATTCTTAGTGGTTAGAAAGTTGTTAACATGACAACTGTATTTATGTTACAAACCTATGGACAAAACCTATAATCATAGTTAGCTTTCTATAAATCTATATTGCTTTGCCTTTTAACTTAAAATTCCAAAAGTAAAATATACTGTATTTGCAAGCTTGTTTCATTTCTTCTGCAGCAAACACCATGAATCAATATTTATTTTTTAAAAAAACTTTTTATTTCTTTATATTGATTTTGATTCTCGGGTTTGAGAATTGTGGTGGTAATTAGCATAAAATAATTAAATACTGGTTATCAGAAACAATTTATGAGTCTTTTCTAAAACATGCATTTGACTAATTCATTAAATTAATATGGGAGTATTAATTATACATCACAGCAAACTTTGTTTTCACACAAGTGAGAAGATGGGGGAATTGGAGGCATATGTGTTTTTTACATTTCAGGAAACAGAGTATCAAGCAATCTACCTGTTGTGTATCTGCAATTCTTTTTTAGCATTTCTTCTAGCTTCCGTTTGCTATGGATATTGTGTAGTGTTTCTCAATCACAGCAACTGTAAGATGTGTGGACTTCAACTCCCATAATTCCACAGCCAGCTATGCTGGTTAAGGAATTTGGGGGATTGAAGTCACACATCTTACAGTTCTCAGGGTTGAGAAACACTGGGATAGAAGATGTGTTCCCCGGAGTAGCTTGTGGGAGGGTCCAGAAATGGGTATTATCACATTCCTGGACACTCCCACAAGACTCCAAGAAAGACGGTGTTCAAGTAAGATCAACTGTTCATTTCTAAATAGGAACTTTATTTATATATGAACTCTTAGGTAATTAAAACCAGGCATTGCTTTTATTCAAATTTGAATTTAAAAAATCACAATCTCAACTTTTAAAAAGCAGGTCTGATAGAACATCACTCTTTGGAATGGTGTTCTTAACTTGTTCATCTAAACCAGGGCTTTCAAACTACTGACCTGCAGCCTGGATGTGTCATGCGTTGGCCCCGCCCAGTTTAGTGAAGGGTGGGGAAAGTCCCGATGCATCATGTGACGACACTGGGATGACGTTTGACACCTCTGATCTAAACTGATTGCTATTCTAATAGGAGTACTTCCTATGAGTCAGTGAATTAAATCAATTTTGTGGGGAAAAATGCTTCTGGGAAATACTTTCTCCTGGGAATGCTACTAGAAATACTTTCATCTGGAAAAAATCTAAGCCAGATTTGTGAACACAAGGCCACTGAGTTTTTTTTGTGCAGCCAGCAACAGCTCAACCATTTTGCTTACCACTTTCTTTACCCATCTTGTACCTCTGCAGGTCTCTGCTATCTGCTGCCTGTAGGAGTGTGTATGTGATAGTATTAGGGCCAGGCTGTGTATGTGATGGCATTGGTATCAGGGGACGGTACAGAACAACACAGCCATTATGGTATGTGACAACAGTCATGTCAGAGAACTGTATTATTGTACATGTATAATGTATAATTTTATTTTCTTAATTGTGTTAATAATAAATATAAATATGTGTTGCATTTTTTATAGGTAAAATGTGACCCGGCAACTATCACATTTTATGTAACACATCCCCCATATTTATTTGTGTGAAATAAATAATATTTCAGACATATTACATTTATAGTATGCTTAGTAGCTATAGTTTTGCAAGAATAGCATTTCACTTCTTTGAGTTTTTTAAAAGTATGGGAAAGAGTTTTCTGTTGGTATTATTTTTACTGAGTTGAAATGAAACTTGATGTAATGAGCGCCTTTTATGTAACAAACACCCTACAACCAATGAAACTGAATAAAAGAGCTTATAATAGATATGTAGCTCGTCAGCCATGGTTTGTGTATTTATTATGGCTTAGCATGTCATCTGAACTTAGAGTTGCCACCGTTTTCAGTTAACACTAGCTGGAATAAAGCCAATCTTCCTGATTTCAAATTCTTGTTAGTTCTTACTGAAAATGATGTGCTTGTGTCTTCAACAAGTTTGCAGGAGACACTTAGTCATAAGAAAGCCATCAAAATCATCATAGGAAATTCCTATCATTACCTTGTTGGCTAAATTTGTCATTTGACTATAATCCGTTAATTATATTAATGATCTAACATGCAATGCTAGTATTTAATGAACAAACTGTTCTCCTAGGCGCTCCTTGGAGTGTCCAAGCACACGTTAACTTCAGCTTGCTGCCCAAGGAACTGAGTTTTAAAATTATTGTAGCTCCGCCTCTTGCTTGCCTCAGAGACTCAGGCGCCCTACATCACGTTTTTTCTGAGGCTCCAGTACTTGGGCAACAGTGGCTAGGGAGGCCTCTCCAACACCCACGGGGATTAGTGAGCTCTCAGATTTGGAGGAGGCCAAGCTAGAGGCCCCAGTTCTCTCTGATGATGAGAACCCTGCCCCTGAGCAGGCCATTGGTTCTGGGCTCTTCAATCGCACCATGTTCAGGGCCATTCTCACCAAGGCTCGGGCAGCGGGGCCCCAAATGGGTCTTCCAGCCCCTGCGACCAAAACCCCTTCAGATCAGTGCACCAACGAGACCGTAGGAGCCCAGGACCCGGGCGCAGGATTGTTTAAGGAGGCGCCTCCGCCTCTGGACCTGGTCCCAGCCCCCCAGCTGTTCCTAGACATTATATAATGGCAATGGACCCAACCGGGGTCCATGGCGAATCCTAGCGAGACAGATAGAAAGCTCTATACTATGGAAGCTCCCCTGGAGGAGCTGTTAAAGCTCCCCCAAGTGGATGATCCTATTGTGTCCCTTACTTCTCCGTCTTCTCTTCCTGCGGATTTGCTGGAAGGACTTAAAGCTGAGGACAAGAGAGCAGAGTCAGCAGCTCACAAGACCCACCTGGCTACTGCCTGGGCCATGCGGGCCTCTTCGTCCTCTTCCTATTTTAGCAGGGCAGCCCTGTTTTGGCTTTGAAAATTGCTGGTAGGACTTCCGGGGGGGAGGAGCTGTCGCCGAAGGTGCTCAACGGAGCCCCTCTCAGAGTTCTGGTCTGTATATCTAATTAAGATCAATAGATATCACCCCTTTCTGGCAGAAAGGGGCAGGCAGAAGCTCAGGTGCTAGGATTTATTCGTAGTTCACAGCCCCCCTTCTTTTTTTTTGGGCTGCGAACGGAGAAGAGATCCAGCGTAACTGAGCTCTTATCTCCAGCCAGTTCTTCGCAGCTGCCTTTTTGCAGCCCTAGACAGACGATCCCCCCCCTCAGGACAATGATAAATTGCTTAAAACAACTTAAGGCTAACACGAGCGGGTCTTACTCCTGTGATGTTTTTTTTTTATATAACTATCTAAACACCAGCTTTGTTTTTCCTTTGAAACTTCTTTGTTCAACCGGGTTTCAAAATGGCGTTTTTACTGTGTTGGTGATTGATGACGTAATTAACCGGCTTTATCTCCCCGGAGATTGCTACTCATTAACAAGCAAAATCTACAAATAATTTATTGAGAACTGACCAGGTGAAGACACTGCTTATCCGTTTATTCTCAGCTTTTATCTATAATGCCTCCCAGGTCTAAGCAGGCAAAAAAATCCCCCCCGCATGTGCTTAAAGAATTTGTTAGTAAATCGCTGCCTTTGCCTCCTACACCCCCTACTGGAGATTCCTTGACACAGGAGCTTTTTTTTAAAATACTTAATGACTTTAGACAAGAAATCAAAGAATTTGTGCTGGATTTACGCGATAAAATACAGACTAAAATTGCCCAAATAAAGGTGGATATGTTCGAAGTTACGTCTACTTTGACAGATTATATCGAAGAAATGGAGACCAAACTGGAAACTTTGGAGAAGGCTAATTCTAATTTGACTTCCAACATCCAAGCATTACAACAAGAGATTAAAGACACTCAAACACAACTTATAATGATAAATTATAACAGAAAGGCGTCTGCAATAAGAGTCAGAGGACTGCCCGAAAAGAAAGGAGAGAACTTGAAACAGACGTTTGTAGAAGCTTTCAGCCATGCGGTGGGAGGTCCGGGATTCAATTTTGATTGGAATATTCGAAAAATCTATCGCCAGAATTCGTGTGTAGCAGAACAACGACAGCTTCCAAGAGACATAATTATATACTTCTTCACAAGAGAATCCAGAAATGCGATCATCCAAAAGTTTTACAATAACAGGCTCCGAATCGATGGCCATGATTTGTTTGTCTTTAAAGAGATCCCGCTCCAGATGCTGCAAGCAAGGAGAGGCTATACTTTTTTAACCCAAGAACTTAGAAATCGTCAAATACAGTATAAATGGGAAGCTCCAGCTGGAATCACAGTTACACTCGAAAATCAAAGATTTCGTATTAATTCTGTCTCGGAAGCCCGGGACTTTTATTATAAAACTCTGAAGGCGGGGCTTCTTGACTCACTCGGAAATGCGGAAGGACAAGGTGAAGGAAAGACAAGCAGCAATTCACTTGGTTACAAGAAGGAGGGAGTTGTTCTCCCCCTACTGGAGAGGCAGAGGAGCGGAAACTGAAGATTTAGTCATATTTACAAAGCAGCGGGACACGTGGTTATAAGGCAGAGGGTTGCCTTTTCTTTCCGGAAGGGCAGAAGAGTAAAGAATATAGATCCAGCGATGTCTTTAAAATACTTTCTAAGCTCTTGGACTGATTAAAATTTTAGGATTTCTGTTTGGTATGAAATGGTAAAGTTGTGTACTGATGAGGAATGGAAAGAAGCATTGCTTATGTTGGACAGATATTATACGGGACTTTTATAAGACTTATTTGAATCTCAATCCAAACTGCGCATGAATTGTTTTCTGTGAGGAAAACGGGGACTAAGACTTATTTGAAATGCGGTTTGGGATGAATGGAGTCGGGAGGAGTGGGGCAGAAGGGAAGGTGGAGCGGGATATCGATGAAGGGATCTTGGGATTGAATGAAGTGGTATGGATTTTGGGCACATATTTTACGGATTTACATGCTTGAAGTATAATATAAAAAGCTCAGGATTTTAAAGTGAAGAGCGAGATCCTAATCTTATGGAATTTGGGCTTGGGAGGAATGGAGATGAGAAATGAAGGGTAGGAAGATGAGTAGCGAAAGTATGATTAGACTGCTCTGTATTTGAAGATAAATCGATTTTTGTATAAACTAATATTTGAATATAAGGTTAAGAAAGGCTATCTGGAGAGTCTACAGGAAGAAGGGGGTAAATATCAAAGAAGTAAGGGACGAGGACAAAATATAAATGGAATGATTTACACTGTTTAAATTTTAAGAATGATGGGAGGCTGAGCATAATGCAAAAGATTTTTAAATTTTTTTTATTTTTATTTATTTTTTCGTTTTCTTTTTCTTTTTCGGAGTGTTCTTTTTATTTTATTTTCATTATTATTGTTAATAAGATATTTTAGAAGGTGAATGGTACTGAACTATGCCGGGTGTGGGACCTGGGAAGTCGGAGGGGATTAGGGAGGGGGGTTCATTGGGGGTGGGTGGGTGGGTGGAGATATAGTTTCAATACATAGAATAAGAAGAATACACTTGTATACTGTTGATTCTTATCTTTTCTTTTTATTTTTCTCTTTTTTCTTTTTTTTTTTTCTTCTTTTCTTTTTAGCGAAATTTTTAGTAACTGAATAGATTAAGGAAGAGAGAAATGCACCATAGTGAGAAGTAGAGGAAAGGAAGAGGGAGAAGTAAGGAGGGAGGAAGAGGGGAATGTAAGGAGGATGAGAGGGGAAGGAGGGTGAGGAAGGCGAGAAAAGATAGGAGGGGAAAGGGAAGTAAGAGGGGTGATCGTTGGAGGGAGAAAGGAAAGTTGGAGGGGGAGAAGAAGGGGTGTATGAAAGTGATAGGTTGGGTTTATGATGAGTTGTGTGTAGGTTGGGGTTTTTCTTTTCTTATTATTATATTATTATTATTGCAAATATTCAGTATATAAGTGAATGTACAAAATTGAAAATGAAAATGAATAAAACATTTAAATGCGAAAATTGCTGGCAGGGCTTCCATCAGGGGATACCAGAGCCAGGCAGGACGTCAATAAGATAATTGCGGCTGTGGAGTACTCCGCGGACGCCTCTCTCACAGCCACAAAGTTTTCCTCCAGGGCCCTGGCTTCTAATGTCACCTCAAGGCGCCTACTGTGGCTTCGCCACTGGCAGGTGGATGTGAAGGCGAAGCGGAAAGTGGCTTCCCCTCCCTTCAAAGGGGGGAAACTCTTTGGGGAGGCCTTGGAACCTTTTCTAATTGAGTCCAAGGATAAGCGCAAGGTACTCCCTGCGATCACTAAGAAGCAGGAGCGTAAGGGTCAGTCCTTTCGTAGGAATTCCTTTCGGAATAATGAATCCTCTACCTCCTCTGGAGGTCCCAGTCACTCCTATGTTCCGCCCCATGACCGTTCTCAAGACAGGTCCTTGTTTAGGGACAGGCGCAGGCAGCAAGGGAACCGTAAGCAATTCCAAAGAGGGTACTCTAACTGATCCTTTCGGAAGTCTAAGTGACCATCACAGAGCTCCCCCCATAAGCGGCCTTCTCCAACTGTATGCCATCCAATGGGAGGAGACCATGACGGACAGTTGGGTCCAGAACACGGTCCGTCATGGGTTGACCCTGGAGTTCCTGTCCCTCTGAGAACCTTTATCCGTTGTCCCATTCCCAGGTCCGCCCACAAGCTCCAACTCATGAGGGAGGAGATCGACCATCTACTGGAGATAGCAGCCATAGAGGAAGTCCCCAGGAGTCAGGAAGGCAGGGGGTTCTATTCCATCCTGTTTCTGATCCCCAAGTCATCGGGGGGGGGGGGTGTGAGGGCGATACTGGACCTCAAGAAACTCAACAAGCATCTGGCGTACAAGCGCTTCAAGATGCAGTCCCTTCAGACCATTCTGGGCTGCGTCAGGCAGGGCGATCTGCTGACTTCTATTGACCTGAAGGAAGTGTACCTGCATGTTCTGATCCACCCGGCGCATTGCAAGTTCTTGAGGTTCCAGTTCACCAATTGTCACTTCCAGTACAGGGCCCTCCTCTTCAGCCTGTCGTCAGCCTCGCAGACATTCACCAAGCTGCTGACCACAGTCGCTGTGCATCTCCGGTCCCTTCCCGTGAGACTGGAATGCTACCTGGACGACATCCTCATCCACTCGTCGTCCAGGGGGCAGGCCCAGAGTCCTGCAGCTCCACAGATTCTCTGTCAACCTCGCCAAAAGCCACCTGACCCCGACTTGCAGAATCCAGCATCTCAGCATGGTGATCAATTCTGGGGACTGCAGAGTCTTCCTCACGCAGGAGAGGGTAGACAGCATCAGGACTCTGGTGAGGAGCATTCGCTCAGCCGGATCAGCGTTGATCGTCTCCCTCTCCCAGCTGATGGGGAAGCTGGTGTCGTGCATTTTGGTGGTCCCGTGGGCATGGTTGCATACGCGAGAGCTCCAGTGGTTCCTGCTCTCTTTACAGAGGTGCAAGGCCAGCAACTCTAGACGGGTGATTCGGGTCCCCCTGAAGGGCCTCCGTTCTCTCAGATGGTGGCAGTCAGAGGCCCTTCTGAAGGGCAGTTACTTCAGGGAACCAGAGCACCTGATCATAACTACAGACGCCAGCCTCTTCGGCTGGGGTGCTCACCTATGAACTCTGGTGGTCCAGGGCAGATGGTTGCAGGCGGAACTCACCCACAACATAAATTGGCTAGAGCTTCGGGCGGCCAGGCTAGCCTTGCGCCACTTCCTCAATCAGATCAGGGGCAACGATGTACTGATTTTAACCGACAACATCGCCGCCAAAGCCTACATCAACCATCAGGGCGGCACGCAGTCCTTGGCTCTAATGTCAGAAGCGGAAGCTCAGGGTCACTGGGTGGAGAGACACCTGGCCTCAATACAGGTGGATCACATTTCCGGCGTGAGCAACGTAACAGCAGACTGGTTAAGCAGAACCAACATCCAGAACTCGGAGTGGCGTCTCCATCCGAGGTTATTCCGCCAGCTGTCCCGGAGGTTCGGCCCACCAGTAGTCGATCTGTTCACCTCACCGACCAATGCGCATCTTCCCCGGTATTTTGCCAGGTTCCATTGCCCCAGGGCAGAAGGCACGGACGCTCTTCAGTCCCGCTGGCCACCCGGTCAACTGTATGCCTTCCCTCCTCTGCCACTGATTCCTCTGGTCATAAGGAAAGTTCTGGAGGAGGGAGCGGAGGTGTTGCTTGTGGCTCCTCACTGGTCGAGGAGGACTTGGTTCCCGACCTGGTCAGCCTGTCAGTGTCCCAACCATGGCGCATACCTCAGGACCAAATCTCCCTCAGCCAGGGGGCTGTTCAACATCCGAAGCCCCAGTGGCTGCAGTTGGCCGTCTGGCACTTGAGGGGGACCTCCTGAGGCTTCACATTTTTTCTGACAGGGTCATCTGGACTATTCAGGTGTCTAGGCGGCCTTCCACCATCAGAATCTATGAAGCGACTTGGTCGTCCTTCTTGCAGTGGTGCTTGAGCCACCAGATCACCGCTTCCTCCGCAACCATACCACAAGTTCTGGACTTTTTGCAAGACGGCTTGGACAAGGGTCTGGCGCCCAACACTCTCAGGTGGCAGGTGGCCGCCTTGAGCACCATTCTGTCCACAGATTCTCAGTTACCACTTTCTAGACACTTTCTCAACTCACTTCCATGGGCAAGAAGGTCACGTCTTCCACCATAGGACGTTGGCTCAGAGTGAGTATCAAGATGGCTTACAAATTTCAGGCCAAGCCGGTCCCTCCTCGCATTACAGCACATTCAACGAGCGCCGCAACCTCGGCTGCTTGGGCTACTCAAGCGCCGATTGAGGAGATTTGCCATGCTGCTATGTGGTCAAGCCCGTCCCCATTCATAAGGAACTACAGACTTGACATGTTCGCCTCAGCTGAGGCATTGTTTGGGAGGAGAGTTTTGCAGAGGGTCATAGCGAACCCCGTGGCCCTGGACTGTCCTTCTTCCCTCCCAAGTTCGACATAACTTTGGCATGTCCCGTGCTTGGACACTCCAAGTAGCACCTAGGAGAAAGACCGTTGGCTTACCTGAATGGTTGTTCTCTAGGCACTGCAGGAGTGTCCAACCCCACCCTTGAAGTGGGGCTGCGAGGTCCTTTCTACCACTGTTTGGGAGTTGGACTTGTTCGAGTTATAGACTATTGGATCTTCTTCGTTTTTCGAAACTGAGCCTCTGAGGCAAGCAAGAGGCAAAGCTACAATAATTTTAAAACTCAGTTCCTTGGGCAGCAAGCTGAAGTTAACCCGTGCTTGGACACTCCCACAGCGCCTAGAGAACGACCATTCAGGTAAGCCAACGGTCTATCTACTGCTTCTTTCTCAGTTGGTGGTTCCAGCCAATGATGCTGGAGGACGAGAATTTGGTCCAGGGGCCACTCAAGTGTGAGCTGCCACAGGGATGTTACTATGTCACCTCCTGCTGTTTGGAGTTGTGGTTTACAATTATCTGCCAATGTTAGAGTTGTCTCTCAATAAGGGAGCACTGTCCTTAGAGGTTCCCCTAGAGCCATGATGGTGAACCTATGGCACGTGTGCCACAAGTGGCATGCAGAGCCTTCTATATGGGCACACCAGCCTTCGCCCCAGCCCAGCTCCACCATCCATGCGTGTGTAGCTCTCGCCGGCTAGATGGTCTTTGGATCTTTGCCGCGCATGCATGGGGCATGCAAGTGTGCATTCGTGCGCACTTTGGGCACTAACCAAAAAGGTTAGCCATCACTGCCCTAGAGTCATGCTTCCTACTAGATGTGCATGTGGAGGCCATGGTTTGAAGGGCCTTTGCCTTGCTTATAGTGGCCTATAAGGAGTTGAAGTACCTGTCTACAATGACTTATACCCTTAGCACCTTTTGATTGAATTTCATAATGCGCTTATAGGGGGCTGTCTTTGAAGACCATCTGGAAAGTGCATTCAATTCAAAAGATAGCATCCAATTCATTGGCCTGAGCTCACAACTTTGTGTAGGCCCTTTATTGAGTGTATGGTACTACAAGTTTTAACTTATAATGCCCTATATTTCTTGACAATAAGGTGTTCCAACCACAAGTTGACTCACTCAAGATGTACCACCCAGGATAAACTGTTTGTGGTTCTTATTTCACAAAGTGAGAAAGGATGATGCTCTCCAGCTCAACAACATTAGTGGCACGCTAGTTTTTTTAGATGTAGCACTAGTGCTATGGAACAACATTGACCTAGATTTCCTTGGTAATGGCTTTTCGGAAACTTGTAAAAATCTGTGTTTTCTAAGGGGAATTTTGTCGCTATTATATTAATATTTTGTTTTACCACATATATATTTTGACATAGTTGGAGGTAGATGGGTTTCTTTGGCATTATTAACACAATAACTGTAATTTTTCATTATGTATTTATTATTCTTGAAAGCCACCAAGCATCTTGAAGGATTTGGTAATTCAATCAACCAATAAAATAAATACACACACACACACACACATACACACACACACACACACACACTGTATGCCTCTACCTGTTTAATGTGAATATTCATGCTTTATTTGCTCATGTTGTTCACATTGGTTGCACAAATCCAAAAGTGGTGGAGTCAGTCCTGTTTTGATGAAATTTTATAAACTGAATGAGCCAACACAGCATTTTTGTGTGTGACATCTGCTGGTGGGCTGCAAGCCAGTTAGCTAGCTAACCAATGGGGAAAATGTAAAAAGTGGAAAGAGAGATGCATAGAGGTGGACCTGAAGAGAAGAGTGGTTCTATCTGTCATTGATCAAGTGGCATCCCTGAAAATAAAATACTTATGTATCAAAATACTATTTTTGATTCCCTTATCTAGTATAGAACGGAAAGGAAGAGGAAGGATCAGAGCTAAGGAGCAAAAGATGTTTAATGCAAATGCTCACGTGGCAGTAAATTGGGAACAGAATAAATTCAGTGGAGATGGAGTGCTCCGGTAACATGCAAAACCAGGAATGGAATTGCCAAGCAGGCAAGTACACAGTTAACCCACCCATTAGGAATAGCTGGCTAGCAGTAATACTGCAGAGGCATACACAGTGTCATTTTGCTATCAGTCAAGCAAAGCAGAATGAATTTGGGATAGCATCCAAGATCTTGGGTAAAAAGTGATCAAGGGAGCCAAAGATGATATAATGGTGAAACAGGACCTTACTCAGCAGTTTAAATTAGACTTTGACTAAACATTTAGAAACATTTAGAAACATTGAGATGTAATTGGCATAAGTCAAATTGAAGTTTATATCGAGTAGAATGTAGTGAATTCCACTTCTGTTTGAATTTTTTGGGATCTTTTTTGAAGAGATGAAATTAACAAGATAGGCACTAGCAGTAGTTCCAACTTTAGATCCCACAAACACAACTCTTCTTGTCCCTGTAATTTGCAAATCAAGTTCAATAAGAACGAATAAAATCTCAATATCCTCATTTTTAATTCAGGAGGCTCATATGATCCCCTTTTATTGCTTTTGCATAAAAACATGTTAACATGTTCTTTGTAATGTCATAATCTTTTGCCTCTTTGCTGATACACAGGCAGGCAATGGTAGAGATGCCTGCCTAGTTCAGCGATGGCGAACCTTTTCAGCATTGAGTGCCCAAACCAGAACACACGCATGCATGCGGGCACTGGGCACCTGATCTTTGGGTTTCCAGTGCTGCGTTATGTGCAAAGACTAGCTGGCATGTGCGCCGGAAACCCAAAGACCAGGTGGCCGGCCCGCAATCCCACAGAGAGGGCTCTGCATGCCACCTCTGGCATGCATGCCATAGGTTCGCCATCATGGGCTTAGTTGATGCAATCAACCATTGTTTGTGGGAAATGTATGTCCCAGGACAGCAATGTTTCTGCTTGAAAATTTAAGGTTTTTAGGATGGTCTTCACACTCAAGGTGCGTTATGAGGACAAGATAGGGGCGCTAGTACTTCTTAATGAAATAGGTTGACATTTATCTTGGTTTATTGGACCAATACTCTTTGCATTATACAGTACAGTGCAAAACAAAATATCCCCTAGTTGGAAGGAAGAAACTCTATTAAAAATTCAAAATAAAATTTACTAAAGCTCAAATAGAATATTCTTGTTTTCCCATACAAGTCACATTAATTAAGATTGTAAGGAAGACCAGTGAGAAGATAGACATCATGTTATTATGATACAAATATTGCAGTTTACATAGTTGTGTTTGATGTGGGAATACAACTATATGAGAATGGGATTTGCACCATGACAACCTTATGTTTTTTGTTATTTTTGCACCGCACCTTTGTGGCACTGTACTGATGCTGCTGAATTGGAGATTCAGTAAACTTTTTCTTTTGGCAAGATCAAAATGTGCTTTTTGGAATGAATTTTATATATTACATACAGTGTTTACATAGAAGTAATTTACACAGTTCTTGGATACTGTAAAATTAATGTGAGTGGGATTGAAGTTCACTATGTTTAACTAAAAATTTATGAAGCAATCCTTTTTCAAATTTTGTTTTTTTGGGTGCTTTCCTTAGATCTCTGTTCTGAATTATTTTGCCAAGGTTCTAAGTTCTAACAACAAAATCGAGTAGGGAAAAAGCTGATGTTTAAAACCATTGTCTCATAATCATGGGATATAGGATGCAGAAGGCTTTTCTTCAAGTGCAAATAAATATACCAAGAAGCAAACTTATCTTGGCTTATTTGAATAAACTTTAAAACACTTGTAAAGTGAATTTGATTTTTAAATTTAGTAAAACAAAGTGACTCAGTTGTTTCATTATAAAGATTATGCTGAACTATAATAGTACAGCGTAATCTTTCCTTTAACAGACTATTAACATCTGTATTTTGCTCCATAGCCGTTTTCTCTGGGTAGAACTTTCTGTTTCACTAAGTACGGTTAAGAATTGGTTTTCATGAGTAGGAGATCATCCTCCCCTCAATAATTGCCTATTAATTGAAAGAGAGAGGGAGGGAGGAAGAGAGAGAGAGAGAGAGCACGCATTTATGATAAGAATAGAAGGAACTGCTGGAAACAAAGGCAAGAGGAATTTACAATAGATCCTGCAGTAGGTTTAATATTTAAGTATTTTGTCTACAATAAGACAATCCTGACTGCTGAAAAATGGAAGATTAGCCTAAATACCCATCTTTCTTCTTACTGAGTTTTGGTTCTTTTTGGAAACTTACACAGGTTTCTTTTTTTGCCCTGTGATGTTTTCTGTCCACTTTTGTTTCCATTTCATTGTATTTCCATCCTCTTTCTTCTCTTTTTCTGTTTATGCAGAAATGAACATCAGTTAGGTCTAGTGCAGGGCTATCAAACTCGCAGCCCGTGGGCTGGATGCGTCATATGCTGGCCACGCCCACATCCGGTTTAGCGAAGGGAGGAAAGTCCCAATACATCAAGTGACACCGCCATGGCAAAGCAAGTTTGACACCCCTGATCTAGTGGTTAAGGCACCAGGCTAGCAAGCAAGAAACTCTTGGGTTCAAGCCCTGTCTTAGCCATAAAAGCCAACTGGCTAACCTTGGGCCAGTCACTCTCTCTAATCCAACTCACCTCAGAAGGTGGTGGTTCTAGGAAAAATAGGAAGAGGAATGTGTGTAAGATATCTTTACCATCTTGAGTTGTTTGTAGAAATAATAAAAGGCAGGATATAAATGGCCAAATAAAATAAAAAATGGGGGAGGGGGGTAAATGGATGCATAGATGAATTTACTTGATTTGTTCTGAGAGAATAATTGGCCTTTGCAAATGAGGGAACTAATAGATCTTATAAAGTGGCACATTACTTTACAGATTACACTTAATCAGATGCTATTAAATTGTTTTTATTATTGTTTGGTCCCTGCTTTTATTTTATTTATTTA
The DNA here is from genome assembly GCF_009769535.1 of Thamnophis elegans. Lineage (NCBI taxonomy): Eukaryota > Metazoa > Chordata > Lepidosauria > Squamata > Natricidae > Thamnophis > Thamnophis elegans. Next base: position 32,474,428 of record NC_045544.1, on the reverse strand, counting down.
TTTGATGATTTTTCTCTGTTGGGAAGGAGATATATATGTGTGCATATGTGTGTATGTTTAAATCCACATATCACAAATGTAATTGTATGAACATGAATGCTGTTGAGGAAAAGTTTTTGAAATTGATTTCAGCTAGCCACTCTGGATTAACTCATAATTTTTGTCTGTGTTAATTTATTTTCTTTCCACTCTTTTAAGACATGGAGAAATAGACTTCCAGGTCTTCTTCTCATCTTCTGTTAACTTCTGTTACTTTTCTGTTAACTCTGCACATTATAATAATTCTGCAAAATTCTAATTCTTAGATAAGAACTACTTAACTTCAGTTCAGATTAAGTCCGAATACATTTATCTTTTCAGTGTTCTTTCCTATTTCAGCCAAATACATTGAAAATTGTTCAGCTCAGATTTGACAATTTGCCTCAAAGCAATAATCAACCAAGGATTCGCGTGTGGTGAGTGCATGTGTCCTTCGATGAATGAGTAAGCTTGTGGTAGAAGAACACAGTGCCTCATCATTCCTCTGGCTTTGATTTTCACACTGGCAGGCAGAATGGAAATACAATGAGCTCTGGAGGAGGAGAAGCAAATGGCTTTTTCCTTCCTCAATGAGCTCACTGAGGCATTTAAAAAGCCTACTAAGCAGCCTGCATTGAAAGGTTATCAGTCAAATAGCATTGCTCTCCTACGAGTCCTTACAAATCCATTCATGTAAAAATTCATTAAATTATATATAGTAATTATGCATACTGTATTTATGAAACACCGATGCATTGCAAACATTTATGCACAGATATATTTATCTTTTTTTGCACTGCGATTTTTTTCTTCAATCAAATTTAAATTTCTAGTAGTCTCTAGATCAGATAATATTTGAAATGGTACATTAACTTGCTGGGGAACATAGTTTGATCATCCCCATCAGTTCACATACTCTTAAGTTCCTAAAATTAAAAATAAATTCATAGTGTATGGAATTTCTCAAATACTCCTGCTAAAAACAAGATATGAATTTATGGGACCTGACAGCTGCCCGTGAAGTCTGGGATGTGATGAAGCAACAGCTGTGACTTTCTCTGAACTGATGTTTCAGCTATAGAAATGAGCAGTTAAATTACTTGGTATCAGAATTGTTGGATCCTGTCCAAAACCCAAGCACTTTGTCTCGCCATAGGCAGATGTGCATTCATGGCTTCCCCTGCATGTAAAGCTAACATTGAATGCAATTTAGTAATATATCTAACATGCTAATAAAAGCATAAAGGCAGTTCCTGCATTTAGAAAACCAAAGCAAAGTATATAAAATAGCAGAAATTCTACAATGTGAAAAAGTATTTTGATATGCAAATCAGTGTTGAATTGCATATGTTTGAGCGGGAGCTGTAGTATGTTGAGAAATGCAGTTTTTGGTAGCAACAGGAAAACAGTTGCAGAGAAAATGGTCTTTATGATAGATAGGAAAAACCTCAAAGTTGCAACGGCTGTATTTTCTGTTTTGCTATAAGTAGCGGGAAATGTTGCTAGTTGTGTGACAAACATGTGTTATCTTTTTAACATTTCCTGCAATCGGTGTAGTTATCCAGGTCTCACTATTGAAACATGGCATAAGAATTTGTGTTGATGACATGCATAATACAGTGGGGCAAAAAAGTATTTAGTCAGCCACCAATTGTGCAAGTTCTCCCACTTAAAAGATGAGAGAGGCCTGTAATTGACATCATAGGTAGACGTCAACTATGAGAGATAAAATGAGAAAACAAATCCAGACAATCACATTGTCTGATTTGGAAAGAATTTTTTTGCAAATTATGGCTGTAAATTATGATTTAGCACACAAAAAACTGGTTACAATTAATATATAGGTACTCCTCGGCTTAAAATCATTTGTTTAGTGACAGTTCGGTATTACAGTGACTTGCAGCTGGTCCTAGATCTTACAGCCATTGCAGCATCCCTATGATCACATGATCAACATGATCAATATTTGGGCACTTGGCAACTGGCATGTATACATTATGAGGGTTGCAGCATCCTGGAATCGTGATTCCCATTCCCATCATGTGGTTGCCATTTGCAATCTTGCCAGCTGGCTTCCAGCAAGCAAAGTCAATGGGAGAAGCCAAGTGCATTTAATGACTCCATGACTCACTTAAACTGCAGCTTAACAACCATGGCAAAAAGGTCATAATATTGGGCATGACTCTCAACAACCATCTTGCTTAGCATTGGAAATCGTGGTCCTAATTGTGGACATAAGTTGTGGGCTACCTGTAGTTGACAATTTAATATTATCTACAGTTATCTAAAGAGAAAAGAGTTGTTAAGATCAGCATTGGTCCTAATGTTGATACTTCTTCCTATTTTCTGTGCTGCTCAGTTGTTTGTTTATGTAACTTGAGCTTTGCATTTCACAAAAGCATACATACTTTCTCATACAAGGACTTTTAGACCTTCTCCCCATTAATATACTACCTCTCATAGGGACGTTCAGTCAGGGGAGGCAGGGGAGGCAGGGCCTCACACTGTCATGATGAAAAGAAAAAAAAATTAAAAAGAAAAAGGCTGAGGTAGTTGCTGCCAGAGTCACAGTGGATGATTCTGCTTAATGCTTAACTGCAGGAGGAGGCGAGAGAACCACATACCTCCTTTAATCTATCTTTATGATCACTTGAGCAGAGTTAAGCAAGGGTTAAAAGGCGAAAAATTCCTTATGCAAAGGAGGCACGTGGTTCTCTTGCCTCCTGCAGAGGGCACTTTTTTTAGAGGCTTTTTTTAAACAGTTAAGCAGAGTCATCCACATGGTGACTCTAGCAGCAACTATCCCAGCCTGACCTTGCATTTTTCTTTTTACATTTTTTACATTTTCATCATGGCAGACAAGAGGAGAGTTGAAATCATCTGTGACACAGCTGGAAAAGGTATGTGGGTCAGACAGAGGGAGGGGGGAGGAATTCAAAATTATTGTAATTTGTAAGTAATCTTTTATTGTGAGTAATTTGTGTGTGTGTGTGTGCGCGCGCGCGCGCGTGTTTGTTTCTTCACTTCACTCAAACAAACTCTCAATTTGAGAGAGAGTTTGTTTGAGAAGAGAGGGAAGGGGGAGAGGCAGGGAGGGCAGCTTGTTTGAGAAGAGAGGGGCAGCCCGCCAGCAGAGGCAGGTCTTTTACCCGCCTCTGCTGGTGGGCTGGCGCTTTCTTTCTTTTGCCTGCTGTGCCCCCTTCCCTTTTTCCTCTCCCCCCTCCGGGAGCCCCGTCCTGCTCCCCTCTCCCTTTCCTCCTCCTCCTCTCCCCTGTCTTCGCCGGCTGCCGCCTCACACCCCGCCTCCTCTATCCCCGCTGCTGTGTCCGACAGAGGCATCTCGCATCTATGGCGGACATAAACATGAGATGCCTCTGTCGGGGACAGTGGCGGGGACGCTGCTTCTTGCTGCCACTGCACTCCACTGCTTCGCACCCCGCCTCCTCCGTCCCTGCCGCTGTGTCCGACAGAGGCGTCTCGCATCCATGGCAGACATAAACGCAAGACACCTCTGTCGGGGACAGCGGCGGGGACGCTGCTTCTTGCCGCCACCGCACTCTTGCCTCACCAACCGTAAACCTTACCGCACGTCACTGACCTCTCAGCATCCTTTGATAAAAGATAGACTCTGGATTAAAATACTGTGAAAAAGTAAGAATTTAACATCTAATAATCACAGTTACTTTTTCTGATATTTTTTGAGGAAATTATTTAGAAGAAGAATCTACGAATACCATGCTGGCATTAGATTCCTCATACACAATAAAGCTATTGAGAGTTTATCTTCTGGAACATTTGCTACATATCAACATATTGAACTATACATTATTACTGGATTTATCTTCTTTAAAGTAATATCTGAAACTGAATTACATTTACTAAATTAAGCCTTTTATTTCTTTTACCTAGAATTGCATGTCTAATTAATGCAAAAAAGCCGGCAGCTGTTCAGAATTCCATCTAGTTACAAGATTGCTTGGGGTTGTTTTTTCATATTTGCATAAACAAACTTGATGTTTGACATCCAACATTAATAATCAGTTTGTTTTAGGTTTCGTAAGGATTCTCACAGTCAACTGGAGGGGATTTTTTTCCTCAATTCTCCCCAAGAAACATTTCAGAAGATAAACATTTTTTCTATAGTGGAGGCAAAGTATTTTTGAAGCCAGTATTTCCTTTCTATTGACTTCCAAGAGCAGGGCTAGAAAATCTTCTAAAATCAGGTTTCGTGGGAGAAGATAGCTTTCTTTTCCAGTTCCAGTCTTTGCTCTGAAAAACTGTGCCAGCTTCATGTGTGGCCAGGAACATCTCAATAGTTTATCTACTTTCTTTTTATATTATTGCTTTATTTGGGTTGGCTTTCCTTTTCTTTTTTGGGAATTCCTAATCCAATGGTAATCAAAAATCAACAGTAATGTCTAGGGATTAGTTTTGAGTTTTCCAACCACAGAGTTTGGCTTTTAATTATTCTGCATAACAAGTGTGTTTGAAATAGTTCTTTACTCATACAGCCTTGTTCTGCACTGGGTGACTTTTCCATTTATTTTTTCCACAGTAGCAATAGTACTTAGATTTATATATTTCTTCATGGTGCTCTAAAGTCCATTCTAAGTGGTTTACAGAGTCAGCATATGGCCCCCAACAATCTGGGTCTTGTCTTCACTTTACCTACCTCTGAAGAATGGAAGTCTGAGTCAACCTTGAGCCAGTCAGAATCGAACTGCTGGCAGTTGGCAGAATTAGCCTGCAATACTACATTCTAGCCATTGCTTCCCCATGGCTCTACAAGATAGCTCCAGGAAGAAAACTTCATTTTTTGGAATAATTATTGAATTTAGGCTATCGTGTGAGTAACCAAGGTAAACTCCACTTAGAGTTGTAGTGCTGCAACCACCATAGCATATCAGTATAAACTGTTTTAAATAGCAATAGCAGTTAGACATATATCGCTTCATAGGGCTTTCAGCCCTCTCTAAGCGGTTTACAGAGTCAGCATATTGCCCCCAACAACAATCCGGGTCCTCATTTTACCCACGTCGGAAGGATGGAAGGCTGAGTCAACCCTGAGCCGGTGAGATTTGAACAGCCGAACTGCAGAACTGCAGTCAGCTGAGTAGCCTGCAGTGCTGCATTTAACCACTGCGTCACCTCGGCTCTGTTCTTAGTCACTGCAACTGAACCTCACCTATTAGTGCAGAGTTCAAGAAAACTCCCTAAATGTTCATTAGTTCTTCCAAGTCATATTCAGCTGTAAAAGCTTCCCTACTCCCATTGCTTGTTTTTTATTTTATTAAACTAGGTTTGAGCATATTCTTTCTCAATTATCTCCCCAAAATCTTCAAGTTCCTTGTCCTATTTAGGAGAAGTAAAGTAGAGTTAGCATGTCCTGTGTACTGGTGATTGTTTAGTCCAAACACCCGAATGGCATTCCCTGCAATGACATATAACTCTTCTGAAAAGAGTTGTGTTGTACTTTGTTTTTTGATGAAGCTTCATTTGAAACTATCCCTTGAAATTGAAAGCAATATGGCTTCCTTATTTATACATTGATTTGATTTGAAAGCTGCCCAGATATTCAATCTAGTAGGATTTGTATCAAATATTATCAGAAAAATATTTTGTCCTGAATGTGTAAAGATTTATTACCGTATTTGCAAAGATTTTGAACATAAAAGATAGTGGAATCTTGTGATAGTTTTATTACAGTCCTAGCAATCAATATTACCTTTCTCCATTTGTCTTCTCATTCCTACCACAGTCTTGCTCAATCAGGTGCCTTCTGGATATAGGATATATTTTCACTTCCATGGTGTCCAGCCAACACTACATGGGATCAGAATGCTCCACCAGACACCACCAGAATGGGAAGAATATCGTAAGCAATGAATCTCAGCATGGAGTATAATTGATAATAGTGTGCAAATAAACATCTGGTTCTCTTTAGTCTAAATACCATTCTGGTTGTGCCAGGACTACAGTGAGATTCTGTGTCTATTATATAATAGGAAGTGGTGGGTACATGCAATGGCACAAGCCTTTGCAGTTTATAAAATATTGGGATTCAGAACATTTTTTAAAAATATGAAATTCAGTTTCTTTAAAAAGAACAGTCACCAAGCGCAGTTCATGTCTATTGAAATCGCTGTAAACAACTCACTGTTTTAACATAAGTCCATTCATTGAAAGAATCCTATAAATAAGAGCCTTGTTCTGGGCTTCGAAATGCTTGGAATGTGCCTGTCACGTAATATGTGTGCCCATTTCAATGGGAACACATGTCTCATCAATTCTGTCTTAGCACATGCACACACCCCAAAGAAAAAGCTCCTAAGGAAACTGAACATTGTTGCTTGTGTAATACAAGCAAGCTTTGCTGTTTTATAAAGATCCATCCTTTTCTTGATAAAGCATTCATACAGAGCAGCTGTAAATTTAAACAAGTGAATTAATCTTCTTGATAAAAATGAACTTATGATCAAACAGAGATCAATCATTTGGCAGGAGCCAGACAACAGTTTGTGTGATTAAAACCAGCTGGCGAAGTTTTGGAAGAAGTGACATTTTAACTATGGACTCTATTCAGCATTGCACTTCATATCATACATATGCTTCAGTATGACTTCAACATGGGAAAGACTAATTTTTTTATGTAGTGTGTGGGTGTGGGTGTACAGTTTTCAGAGTACATGTAAGCTTGAGGGCTTTTTTTCCCCCTCCCGGAAACTTGGGTATAGTCTCTTTCCTCCCCTCTCCACCCTGTTTAGAGCAGGTGGGAAGCCTCACAGTAGACAGCTAGTGTTTCCTTGTGGGTTGCTGTAATAAAGGACCTTTGTAAATGTCTCTTTATATGACCTGAATACAAACTGAACAGAATGCATATTAACTACTCCCAAGAACCATTTCATTTAGTTCAAGATCTTACCTGAATTGGCATTGCTGTTTTCTAGCAGGATTCATGCACTTCTGGGAAATATAAAGCAATTGTAGTCCTGGCTAACTAAAGGAGCAACTTCTCCATTATATTCATCTGCCATTAAAGTAGTTAAGATCTAGGGAAGAGGGTGCCCATTTGTCAATGAAAAGAGAGAGCAAGAGAATTCTTGATATAAGCATCTTTGTTGTAAACTAGACTCCATGATCAGTTATATTTGTAGCAATATAATACAGATATCAAATTAAGATACTGCTTAGCTTTATAATCTGGTTCAATATTTTTTTTAAGCAATGTATAAGTGTAAGGATTTCTTTTTAGTTTCATGCTTAATTGTTAGTGTTTAACTGTATGGTAAATTGCTTTACCATTACCTATGTAGCCAAATGTATTTAAGATTGAAAAATAGATAAATACATATAAATATTGTGGTTTTTTTTGCATGCCTCAGGAATCAATACGTTTGTTATTATATTGGTTTGAAGGCTGATAGATAATCACCTGCCAATAACTTCTGGTGTGGAGTAAGAGGAAATTTAGAAGATTTAGAAAAAGAAAGGAAGATTGTATTGTGTAACACAGTACCAATATTTTCTGCCACTTAGTGACAGTCCATAGCTTATAAGTACATATGCATCAGTTTTTAATTTCATGATGAAATTGCTGAATTTGATTACAAGAAACTCTTGACTTACAACCATTCATTTAGTGACTGTTTGAAGGACTTGTGACTATTTTTCACACAACCGTTGTAGCATCCCATGGTCATGTGATAAAAATTTGGCTACTTGGCAACTAGCTCATATTTATGTCAGTTGAAGGGTCTCAGGGTCATGTGATCACCTTTTGCAATCTTCTGACAAGCAAAGTAAATGTGGAAGCTTAACTGTGTTACAAACTTAACAACTGTAGTGATTCACTTAACAGTTGTGGCAAGAAAGGTTGTAAAATGGGGCAAAATTCACTAAACAACTCTAGCAGTGGAAATATGGGGCTGAATTGTGGTTATAATTCAAGGACTGTAGTATAAAATATAAGAAAATTTTAGAGGATTTTTTTCCTCTGTTTTCTCAATTATAGTTTTGTGCATTAAAGGAAATCTAAATGAATTCAAACAATAATACATCGTTTAATTTCATTGTCAGTTAAGCTGGAACATAAAGAATAAAGTTTTTTTAAAAAAATTTAGACTGCTTGAATTGTGGTTCTTCAATATTTGTGGCATATAAATTCAATACTTAAATTAATAAACACAAATGCTTTATTGAAAAGAGGTTTTGCATACTCTACTAATGCTTATTTTGTTCTGGCATATTACAAAATGAGTTCTGAATTGACTAGTCTAATCTGGGATAAACTGAACAGCAAAGTTATCTAAGCAGAGGTAAATATATTGATACATAGGTACAGATGTTCAGCTTCTAGATAAAAATGTGTAGCCTGCTACAGAATCCAATTTGTTAAACATCCAGTTTCATTGTTTATATTAACAAGTTAGCTAGCACATTTAGACTTGCTTTGGAGAAAAGTGCACAGGATAAATGGTTTCTTAAAACCGAGAATTTAACAAATTTAAAACCATTCATAAATCTGATGAAATAAATTATTGTCCCCAAAATTAATCTACATTTGTCACTAGAAAAATGCCTTACCTAGATAATCCATCTACCAAACTCTGAAGTACACCAAGGATGATCTTAAGAGGAAAAGCAAGCTCCTCTGGAATTTTCTCCTAACAGGTGTAAAAAATCAGGTCCACATGTGAAGGTCCAATTAAACTGATTTATTATTAATCATGCCTATGCAAAAGAATCTTTTCAACTGCTTGGGGTTAGATAAGGGTCAACAGAATTCAAGGGAGGTTTTACTTTGTTAACTTGTGGCAATGTAGGGATTCTAGGCTGATCCCTCTTTTAACCCTTCCCGCGGGTTCTGCCATTCCTTCACCTACCTATACCTAACTTTAAGAAAGAGTTGTGAAGCATTATTAAAATTTAGATAATGACATTCATTGTGTGTTGTGTTCAGAATGCTCTTTGATTCATATGGAAATTAAATAAATTCAATTGGAGAAATTTTTTTACTTGATATACACTGTACCAAATTTGAAACACAAAAATTCTGTATACAGATCAATATAATCCTTGGCCATCCAACATTAATGAACAATAGCTGTGATTACAGTCAACTGGATTATGGCAGGAAAATATATATCAAGGCATAATCTGCAATCTAAGTGGCTTTTAGTCAAATGCTAATTCACCAGAGTTCCAAAATCACACTTTATTACAAAGTTGATGCCAAAACAATAGTTTTAGAGTCATTACAGAAAAAAATATTAAATCTCTTTTTCTATTTTTGTCAGAATATACTTTTTTGGGTTTTTTTAATCGGAATCTTACACATGCTTTTTCTCTCCAATAATTAATATAAAAATTATTTTGTCAGTATAAATTGTCTGTACTGTAAGGTATTTTGTTCTATATTTAGCTTAAAGAAAGAATTGGGATAGCTAACAGAAAGATTTTCTTAGCATCAGCAAACCGTTAACATTAGCCTTCTTATTTTCAAATTATCCAAACTGTTCACAATAAACGTTGATTCACAATAAACCTATGGAGTTCTATAAAATAGTGATAGCAATATATGTTTTTTTTAAAGGCGTGAGAGAATAAAATATTAAGAATTTGGATGGATTTGAAAATCAGAAATTTTAAAGTTTACGGTCAAGCAGGTATGATTAGTGAGACAAGTTTCCATGGTCATATTGTATGAACATATATTGTTTTCATGCATCTTCAACCAACAACCCAGGAAGCTATGCTAAACAACTTTGAAGTAACTCAATATTAATACGGCTTAAAATAGGCTTAATAACAGTTCCTTTTGAAAAAAAAATTAATGACACTTTATTTAATGAATCTATAATCAGGGAAAATGGTCAGAAGTTAAAAAATAAAATAGAGAATTAATTAAAATGCAATTAAAATAAGTCCTGTGGGCTTTTATTTGTGTATCTAGCACGCAATTAGAGTTCATTATTCTATGGGAACATTTTGCTTCATTGTGCAATTGAGTACATTTGATAATTGGCAAATGTTTTCAATTTTTTTATTGAAATTTCAGTATGTTGAAAACTGTATGATAGCCCTTTGCTTAGCTAATAAAGTTTGGAACTCTCATTATCTGCAAGTTTATCATTTGAGTATAGAACATATTAAGATTTGTAAAAGAAAACTGGCCCAATATCCGATCTCCAGTATTGCCCATAGTAAATTTATGTCAGTAGTTTTTTAAGAAGACAATTTATTAGAAATGCCAGAACGTTAGGATTGTTTGTGTTCCATCAATATGGAAAGACATAACTGAGCAAGTCTTTTCTTTTTTTGCAGATTCTGTCTTAAAGAAGGCACCGAAAAAATGTGGTGAATAAAAGCTTGTTGCATTTTCAGGGGGGAAACTTGTGGTAAGCAATTTTCATTTTACAATAGAGGTGTTTGCCGTTAATTAGCAACTATTATATACTGCTTCATAGTGCTTTACAGCCCTCTCTAAGCGGTGTACAGAGTCAACATATTGCCCCCAATAATCTGGGTCCTCATTTTACTGACCTCGGAAGTATGGAAGGCTGAGTAAACCTTGAGTCGGTCAGGATGAAATTCCTGGCAGTGAGCAGTGAGCTGGCCTGCAATACTGCATTCTAACCACTGCGCCACCATGACTCTATTTTCAAATCTATTTTTACAACCATTTTTAGTTTAATTTGGTATATTGTAAACTATAATTTTACAAAGTTGGCCATTAAAACATTAGCAATATTTTCCTCTTTTTAATTTCTTTTGAATCTGAAAGAAATCTAGCAAAGCCTTCAGGCCAGGAATGCACTGGAAAATTTAATTTGTCAAACCAGCTTGTATGTACTGTGCTATGGCTTTTATAAAATACTTGGGGCTAAAATCTAAGGCATGGGTATATAATAAAAGGCTTGCTTCAAAAAAAGCAAATTGATTACATCACCATGAAAACTCAGTTCAGTTAGGAGTTAAGAATAGTTATTTTTGATTCTGTAAGAAAAGCACATTGAAATGGTTTTATTTAGAAAACTTGGACTGACAGGCCATGACTACTTTTTGTTCTAGTTTTTTAAAATTAGTTTGATTCTTTTAATATTTATTCTTTGTTTTTGCTAGACTGGACTGTGACTTAAAGTACCTTGGCATTAATCCAAGTAGGATTTGTGTTTATTTTTGTCCAGTAGTTTTCAAGTATACTCACTGAATAAATTTGTTTAGTGGATAATGTGGGTGTAGTTTACATTTTCAAGTGATATTTTAAAAGCATCATTTGAAATGAAAGCAGGCTCCAAGACAGGGTATTAGTGGGGCATGGTTATTTACTGAAATACAGTGTATGCTAAGAAGTAATCTGTTGGGCAACAGGAGGCAAGATGAAGTAAATTGACCTTTTCACCTCCATGGTGTTATCCATTGCCATCTCATCCAAAATCAGCAACAAATGCTTTTATTGGAGTCACACTTTTGACTCTCTTGCTACAGATTTGAACCTGAGAGTAAGTAAATGAAAAACTTCTATTTTTGTCTGTTCTCAATTCATTTTTAACATATGCCACTCAAGGTATATGTTTGAAAACTACATGTGATTTCCTCCAGCTTTATTTCTGTAAAGTTGGAGGAACACTCATTTTATTTTTACATAAAAGGGCTTTATGCCTCAAGCTAGGATAGACAATTGCCATAATAAGTTTCACACTGTTCTGCAATATGCTTTATGTGAATGCCACCGATATTAAAAGATTAAATGCAGGGTACATCCACGCTGCTAAAACTTATTATTGCCTTAATTGCAGGATATATTTGAATATTTTTATGCATTATTGAATATTCAGACCTGCTAATAAGTTTGGAATTTATGGGAAATATATATATTTTGTGATAAATGCATTCCTATCCCACTGCCTTCGTGTTTTTTTTCTTTATTTCCTTTTCTTCCTTATTTAATCTCTTACATAATTCATGTACTTAGTGAAAACATGGAATTTTAGAACTGATTATCAACCAGTTTGCTGACTTCAGATGAAGCAAACCCTAGAAAAGCACATTCAATTAAATGGGCTTGAATAATCCCATAATAGTAATCCCTTTCCAGACACATTTCTTGAAATTTATCATTTCCTTATTTATTTACAGTACATTGATTTAATGTAGTGGGCAGGGAGTCCATTAAATCCAAATACCCTGTCTTTTTACTTTCCTCTCCGAATGGTTAACTACAGAGATGCTCTTTCTTAGAGGAAGAAAAGCTCTGAGGAAGGCACCATAATAAAGACTGTTGAGTGTCCCTGTTTTATCTAGTTGCTTAGTAAACAAGGAAGGATTGAGACTGGAGGAGGCTATGGAAAATGAATTGCCATTGCTGCACATAGACCATATCTCATTGTTTCACCCACTCAGTCAGTGGCTCTTGCCAACCACTGCTCTGACATATAACCTGTCCAATCTTTCTGTTTCCTTCCCAGCCTTGTTGTCACTCCTTCAGTTCACTACCTTGCCAGTCTGCATTTCCCATTCCCTTCCATAGCTCCCTTCTCCATTACCAGGAATTCACACATGAAATGTGGAATAATTCACACTCTTGCCTGATTTTCCCTTCTTCACTTGGATCCCAAAATTTACACAGAAATATATGGCACTTTTTATGAGAACCTGTGGCTGCTGTCTGACTTTGCTTTTGTCAAACATATGGCATTTGTCATTTTGCAGAATTCCAGGAGAGGAAAGCCTCACCCTATTCAGAACTCAGTGGGGACACAACTTTTATAAATGACTATAACAAAAGTGTTAGTGCACTTCCTCTTTGCTTTTATTTTCAGACTTCCCAAAGAGGCTTTCATACTCAAGAAGGGAATCTCCTGGAATGTTGAGCCAGGCTTCCTCGGATTCCATTTCACCCAATGACTCTCGTGCGCCTAGGCATTTAAATAGGGAAGAAAGAACTAAAGGAGAGAAGCAAGGAGAGGTTGCATTGGAGGTAGAAAAGGCTACTGTGAACTCTGTGAGGTTGTTTTATCAGAGCAATTTAATTTTCCTAAATCCATAAAATCCACTCAGGAAGCACAATCCTGTCGCCACCCAGTCATTCTTGCATTTTGGGTAGCTGAAATAGGTCTTGTAGCTTCAGACACAGAAGCAAATAACCCCTTCCTTGATAAACTGAACAGATTCATTAAGAATACAGCCAAACATTAGCGTAGTTTGTTTCAGGCCATGTCAAAAACTTTAAAGGAACTACTGATAGATCTCTAGTAGTTTCCTTGATTTAGAGACATAGGAATGACTTTCCCAAATATCCTAATGATTACATTATTTTAAAGATGACTCATGAAGTCAGTGCTTTAGCAATCAAAGTAGCAAATTGTTGATAAGGTGTAAATTTCCTAGACATACACAAATCATATTCTGTCTCTTTCGGGAGCATGGATCTTGGAAATTGAACCCTAGATCCAAAGGTATTCCAAGATAATCCTGGAATAGAATCCTTCATAGAATCCTTCAGACTATAAGCCAGCAAATTCTGTGAATTCATTACCCTGATCCCTATGGAAAAAGACTTGCCTGAATATCTACATGATGTAAGGGTCTTTAACTTTCCTATGACCTCTCTGGCAATCTCTCATTTTGTAGCAAGTGCAAATGGAAAAGTGTGAAGTCACCATGATAGTTTCCAGTTGACCCAGAAAACCTTGATTCTCATAACTGAAGCAGCTGTGACCATAAAGTTCTCCTTGGGTTCTTCCCATCAGCCCTGACCTCTTTCGACAGGGAGGGCAATTTTATCCAGACCCAAGATGGCTCCCTGGAGAATGAGCATGGCAAACCTCAACTACTTTTTGCATTAATACTACCATTCAGGGCAACTTATTTCCCTTACTCTTGTTTCTGAGGCATTACACATTTAACAGCTTCACCCAAAGCTTGCTTCACCTGATGTAATGGGTAGTAAGAGTAACCTTGAGGAACAGGAAGAAGATCTGTAACCATAACCAAAACAATAGTCAGAAAAAAGACTGAGGCAGAAATGTATTAGTATTCATAACTTTGATTGCTTAATCTGATGTGCTCAAAAGGCTGACAGTTGACAAGCCCTACAACAAATAATCACTCATTTGCAGGCTTCCTCAGGGCGCAGTTTGCAATTTGTTGGTGATGCACTGCTCACTACCAACATGGAGGATGCCCTACACCAGGGCTGTCAAACTCATGGCTCGCGGGCTGGGTGCATCATGCACTGGCCACGGCCATGCCCAGTTTAGCAAAGGGGGAGGGGGAGTTGTGATACATCATGTGATGCTGATGTGGTGATGCAAGTTTGATACCACTACCCTACAATAACAGACTTCTTTTTATGCCATTAAGTAAAGGTTTCCCTAGTCCAGTCATGTCTGATTCTACTATAAGCGCAATCATCTCTGATTCTTAGCTGAGGGAGCCAACGTTATCCAAAGACATTTCCGCAGTCATGTGGCCAGCATAATTATATGCCAAGGCGCACAGAAATCTGTTATCTTCCAATTAAATGTAGTATTTACCTACTCACATTTGTGTTCTTTCAAACTGCTAGGTGGGCAGGAACAGGAGCCCTCTCCATTGTGTGGCACTTGGATCTTGAACCCAGGCTATCAGCTTTCCAGCTGACAAGGATAGCTTCTTATTTCATTGCTGAGCCACCGGACGCCGTAAAAAATGCTATACTCTTATTTTAAAATTGCTTTTCATACCACAGATAAAGGATTTATCGATCTTTCCTCTCTTGGTGAATACAAAGCATTGTTATACTAAGGAAAGATTTGGCTCTGGAGTAATTTGTCTTTACATCTACTTGTAAAGTAGATGTAAATGATATGAAACTCTTTGTAATATTAAAGGTAAAAGTTCCCCTGGCACGTTTGTACTAGTTGTTCCCGACTCTAGGGGGCGGTGCTCATCTCTGTGTCAAATCTGAAGAGCCAGCGCTGTCCGAAGAAGTCTCCATGGCCATGTGGCTGGCATGACTAAACCCCAAAAGCGCACAGAACACTATTGCCTTCCCACCAAAGAGGTCCCTATTTTTCTACTTGCATTTTTATATGCTTTCGAACTGCTAGATTGGCAGAAGCTGGGACAAGTAACAGGAGCTCACTCCATTACACGGCGCTAGGAATTCGAACCACCGAACTGATCGATAACCTCAACATCTTAGCCACCGAGCCACCACATCCCTTTTTTTTTTTTTTTGTAATATTACTGGACACTTAATTGGCTGAGAGGTTGCTCTGTAAAATCATGTAGAGCTACAAAATAAAAGTTTTGGTCTTGCTTACTGGAACAGTAGAAGTAGTACTTCTGTGAGTGTCCACAAGGAATAGGAAATCACTAGTAAGACTGTATTGTCCCTGCCTTACTTAATTGTTCCATTTTATTACATTCCGTTCCCTTTCTGTATACATTACACAATATCTTTCACTCATCATTTCCCCCCCCATTATTGTTCTTCTATATGCATTTCTTTTCATTAACATTTTTCATTAAATCATGTCACAATTTTTAAAATATTTCCTATTGGTTAAATCCACATACTTTTCTGTCAGTCTGCAACTCCACACTCAGTGACAGTTGGCTTCCATAATCTCCCTCCTTGTATCTTACTTTCCATTCATTCTGTTGGAAGATTAATTTGTCTTTAAATTTTTTTATGCAACTCATACTTCTCTCCCTGCAGTCATTCTACTTTTATTCTACTTTCATCTTAATCTTTCCCCTTTCTGCATGGATTTTCTCAGCTGCATACCTTCTTGATGCTTTCAAAAAATAGTCATATTCAGAAGGTCCCTGCCCCTTTACATCTCCACTAATTCTCTCAATTCACTAATAATAAATGCTAATTATTGGAGGTGCCATTTATCTTTTGGTTTAACTAATGTTGAATTACTTCAGGCTTGCAGCAAAGTGACAGAGTTGATACTGTTTTCCTGTGATTTCAAGTATTTTAAATTTTTGCATAAAACTGATAGTGTTTGCTCTGCATCTGTTGCAAAGTTATTTCCCACATAGGTTTTGAATTTTCAGCTATATGTAAACTTAACAGGAATAATTCCTTGCCTGCTTATGGGACAGCTGCAGAGATGATTCTCCTATAAAACACACTGCACAGCTCTATCTAAATGAGGGACAGGGATAGAGACTGTCTGGATGCATACATATGTGCCAGTCTTGTTACTTCGTCAGTAACTTGATTGCTTTAAACCCCCTGGGTAATTAACATGATTGTTACCCCTGTATATGTAGATAATCAATTAAATTGAATGCCACTGGCGTGAAGAAAAGGTCAAAGCAGTTTTTCTGTCTTTCACAAGCCTAAATGGCTTTGCAAAACTAACTTTTTAATGTGCTTGTGTAATGTGATGCTTGAAATCTATATTTGGCTCTTCTGTCTGTTCTTCTAGTTTGATAGTATTAAATCACTTTAACATTTTTAAACGTTGCAAAGATTTTGAGGAGTGCTTTGATTGAAAAGCGTGTTTGAAAGCTTACAAACAGTAAAGTAGAAATGCAGCTGTTTTATATTATTATTGTACCTAAAAAAAAAAACCCACTGCTGCCTATTTCACATCAAGGCGTATGTGACTATCATTTATTTTCTCAGAATATCTCTTCAATCTCCTGTAACCTCAGGCTACAATCAGAATTTTTAAAGGCATGTGCAAAGAATATGAAAGGATATATCATAATTCATATTAAGATAGAATGCTTGTGTTTTGTGATCTTGAAGACAAAGGTTTCATCCAGTAAAGTTTGATTTATTGACAGGTTTTCTTGGCAACATTTGTCACTGCTTCATAAGATTTATTCATTTTCTTCCTTCTTATCTTAATATTACACTTGATCTCCCATCCAGGATCTGTTGGGCTTTGTATTGCTGTTGCTGTTTTGCGATGATCTTGGAGATCACTTGGACCTACTTTAAAATATAATGCAAGCATTAATAACAGTTTAGTCTAAAATTGTACTGTAGTCAAGTTTGGATAATGGACTGTAAAGCATTTTTCAAGTCAACTTTCTAGTTTCCATTTTGTGCATTTAGGGTATTGTCCTATCCTTATGAAGAACAACTGTTTAAGACTGGGAATAAAACTAACATGTTAGAGTCTAGGAACTAACATTGTAATTATGGAATATTACCTTCATTATAGCAATAGCAATAGCAGTAGACTTATATACCGCTTCATAGGCCTTTCAGGCCTCTCTAAGCGGTTTACAGAGAGTCAGCATATTGCCCCCAACAATCTGGGTCCTCATTTTACCCACCTCGGAAGGATGGAAGGCTGAGTCAACCCTGAGCCGGTGAGATTTGAACCGCTGACCTGCTGATCTAGCAGTAGCCTGCAGTGCTGCATTTAACCACTGCGCCACCTTGGCTCTTCCAACATTAGAAATGTTGCATTTACAAATCACATTATGCAGCATATTATTAAGCTTACATGGGTGCTTTATCGTATTAAAATGTTTTATTTTCCATTTTTCATTTTCATACAGTCACATATATACTGTGCATAGCCGGGGCCATACAACATTAAACAATAATCACAGCAATTCCTCTTGTCAACAATAGCCCCAAAAATAGAAACCCAATATACCTCTTCCACTCTCCATACACCTCTTTCTTCTGCCCCTCTCCAACTTTCTATCTTCCCTCCATCATTCCCCTCTACCCTACTTCCCCTCCCCCTCTACCACTCCTCTCTCCCAATCCACTCCCTCCCTTCCTTCTCACCCTCCCTCCCATCCTCTCTCTCGCCCTCTCTACCCCTCTTTCTTCTATCCCACTCCTCCTCCCCTTGGTGTATTTCTACTATATGTCAATGTATTCAGCTTGTCCTATTTTTACAGAAAAATTAAAGAGAAACAGTATACATGTGAAATTGCATTACATTGAAATCTAATACATAGTATATATCCCCCTCCCCCCACCCTCCCCCCTAACACCCCACCTCCCTCCCCCCCGACTTCCCAGAGCCTGTACACGGTATAGATTTTTAACAAACACAGTCTAAAATATATTGAGACAAAAGAAATTAAAAAAAGAGGTTAATAACATCTCTACATTGATCTTAGCTTCTTCCTGTTACACTAACTTTGAACAGTTTAAATCAGTGGTCCCCAACCTTTTTATCGCCGCGGACCAGTCAGCCTTTGATAATTTTACCGTGGCCCGCTGAGCGCGCGCAGGGGTGGGGGGGCGAAAATGGGGGAATACAAACATACTTTTTAAATCCATCTTCCCAATTCAACACCTGAATCATATCCCACCTTCCATTTTGTATGTAGATTTTAAGGAATAAACAGCTGAATTAATCAAGGTCAAAGATAAAAAGAGCAAGGGCAAAATTAAATAAGCCAGAGGATAGCAATGTAAAAAGAATACAGTATTAAGCCCATTCACTCTATCTAAGCCCCCCCACCTCACAAGGTTGTGGTGGGGGAAATAGGGGGTGGGAGTATTAGGTATCTTCACTACGATATATAAAAGGAGATACTATCTTAAATAACAAAGTGGGCCCCCACCTCCAAAATATACTAAAAGAAAAAAGATTCCATGTGCTCAACTATTTTTTTTTTAAATCATCACTATATTATGGACTACAGACATATATATATATATATATATATATATATATATATATATATATATATATATACACACACACACACACACACACACACACACACACATATATATACATACCGTACGTACGTACGTACGTATATATATATAATGTCCAAATAACAGGAAAAGCGCTTCAAGGACCAAAGTATATTCCTTTTTTGCAGCCTTAAGAGAACTCTCGTTTTTTGAGGCTCAGAACCAGGCATTCTCATGGGCTGCAAAAAGGAAACACGACCCGGGAGCGCAGCCTCCAAGAGTGCATATCGCCAATAACTACGCGTGGGGGGAAAGGAAATGTGTTTTGTGAGGAAGAGAAAGAGCGCGCTTCACCGATGCCCGTTGGCGAAATTTTGGAAGAGAGGCAAGAGACTTCAGGCACCGAGCCCCCACCCACAACTGGAGCGGGCGGGAGGCAGGGAAGGGGTGGGCAAGACCGCCGTTTTTCCACCGTGCACTGCAATAGCGGCAGCGGCGGCCTGAATCTGGCGCCAAAATCGCGCACCCCCCATCTCCCCTCAAAAGACCCCCCCCGCCCTCGGCTGCCCGACGTTCTCTCTCTCTCTCTCTCTCTCTCTCCCTCTCCCGCCGTTCCTTCTCACAAGCCAAGGCCGGGCGGGAAAAAGAAGAGAGCAGCCTCCAAGGGCTCCGCTTCCAGCGCATGGTCCGCCCCCTCCTCGCCTCGCTTCCAGGCGAGCCGACTGAGGCGAGAAAGGAGAAAGAGGCGGAGGCGTTCACTGAGGGGACGGCTGACTCGGGGAGGGGGCGGAGGTGGTGTAGTAGCGGGGGATTCTTCCTCCTCGCCTCACTTGCTCCTGTGCTTCCGCGCAGCTCCCCCCCTCCGGCGACGGCACTGCATGAGTGAAGTCGGCCGTTGCATGGCCCCCGGCCGCTGCGCAGCCCAGTGCCAGGTACTCCACGGCCCGGCACCGGTCCGCGGACCGGGGGTTGGGGATCACTGGTTTAAATCATTCCTGATCTTAAGCATAGACTATCTGGAATTTCTTAGTCCCATATTTGTTTTGTATATAGTCAATCCATTTTTTCCAGTCTCGTTTATATCTCTCATTTGAATGATCTTTAAGATAGGCCGATATTTTCGCCATCTCGGCTAAGTTTGTAACTTTCAATGTCCATTCTTGAGTTGTAGGCAAGTCTTCCTTCTTCCAGTATTGCATCACCAACAGTCTTGCTGCCGTTATTAGGTGCAGAACCAAGTTAGTCTCTACCACTGTAAAGTCAGTACATATACCTAGTAAAAATAACTGAGGAGTAAACTTTATCCTTCTTTTAAAGATATTTTGCATAATCCACCATATTTTTATCCAAAGTGCCTTAACCTTTTGACAGGTCCACCATATATGAAAATATGTAGCATCGAAAGAACCACACCTCCAACATTTAGGCTGTACATTCGGATACATAGAAGCCAACTTTTTAGGATCTAAATGCCATCTATAGAACATCTTGTAAAAATTTTCTCTCAAGTTTTGAGCTTGTGTAAATTTCACATTTCTTACCCAGATTCTTTCCCATGTATCCAACATTATTGGTTCCTCAATATTTTGAGCCCACTTTATCATACAATCTTTAACTAATTCTGTTTCCAAATCCATGGGTGCTTTATAATAGCATAATTTTATTTTTATTCTAAATATTATAGGAGAAATAAGTATTCATGAATATGAATCCTTGCATAAACTAGAAACAGCAAAATGCCCTGCAGGTTCAGGACTCATTGCGTATCAATATTAAGAAAGGGCTGGGGGATTATGAGGCCCTTATGAAACTCAAAGCGGTACGATTAAAAAAAGACTGGCTAAAAAGCATTGTTTAAGGATTTTCTCTGTCCTACCTTGCTTATTTTTTGGGCAATTTCCCTTTTGTTGCCAGTCTCTGCTACTGATTCTCTCTCTTGCTCTTTGCCTACTTTATTTCACTTTCTTTATGATGGTCCTTCTTGCTCTTTTGTTCACTGAAGGAAGCTTTGTACCGAGGAATGACAATTTTTACAGCCAAATAAGTATGCACCCATCCTGCATTTCCATTAGCTGTGCACTCTTATCACTGCATCTCACTGCACGGCACATTGCTATTAAATCACCTCTGCAAAGAAATCCAAAACAATCTATCTTCTTCTAATAATGCTCTGCCCTTCCATGCACAAAGCACATACACAAGCATAGGTCTTTACAGTATGTGTTTCATTTTTACTTTATCTTTATAACTCTCCAGCAGAAGTTGCCTCTACTACTTAACTGGTTACTCTCCTTCTGATTATTATAAATTATTCTCATTTTTTAAAATTATGTCATCGGTTTCAATGTTTTCTCAGGCAAAATAGGGCAATCCCGGTAATTTTGCAGCAAATTTATTTCTTTGCTATATATATATAACTTAAGTGAATCAAAAAGAAACTCTCTCACAAAGCTGGTTGGTGTAATTCATCATTATTGATACACATCATTATAGTAAAGCAACTTGCTGTATCTGCTTCATAAAATTTGCCCAAACTACTTTGGAGCAGAGTTCCTTTGAGACTATGTATTTTACACAGGAATAATGACATTTCTACACAGATGTACCCTCTCTGCGGTCTTTTTCTGTCTGTGTGCTGTGACTAAGTTAAATCCGGTGTTTCTTTGTGGTTTTCACTTTGCCTCCTGTTCAGAGTTGGGTATGTCTAAGTCTACTACAATAACTTAGTTTATCATGCTCAACCATGCATTTAATAGTGGCATTGATTTTTTGCTTCCTTTGTAAACATCCTTGATTTCCTTTTTTCCCCCCTTTTAGCTTCCTTTAATCTGTTCCATACCCAATCAGCACATGCACTTACAAATTCTGTTTGCACTCTCGCTCTGACCTTTCTAAGTCTGTTCTGTGTGCCAGCACAAATCTTTCCTTCCTTGTTCCAGTTTTCCTAAAGCTGTCTCAAAATTAAATTGGAACAAGTTTGCCCTTTTTATTATTATTAAACTGCTTATTGAAAAAGTATGCAGGATGACATAAGTACAATAAAAAGGTACCGGTACTACTCTGAAAGCAGATATTTTTAAATTAATGCTTGATTATCAAATTCACAAACTGATTATTTGCACAACTATTTTTTCTCTTGCATGGAAAAACTGGATGCAATTTTTTAAAAGGTGTATACATGATTTGCCTCTCTCAATCTTAGCTCTTTTACATATTTAGCTTCCTCAGATTCAGCTCTTTTTAAAGTTACTTATTGTCTTCTCGCTTTTATCTTGTAAAAGCAGATAAATTACCTAATTATAATAAATATACTGAATAAGATAAATTCTATGGTACTTTCAGCATAGTTTGTGTGTATCTGTGCACTCCTGCTAACATATATATTACTACAAGAGTAGTGAGCTATTTATATGGAAGCCTTGTTAGCATCTAGTGTGAAATTTATGATAAGAACCTGATTTACAGCTGAAAGGTTTTGGAGAGGACCCAAAGCATGTTAACTGGTTTAAAATTTGTCTCACTGAGTTTCAGTCTTTATACCCGATATAAAATTAATCCCAACCAACTCAATTTTTGCTAAAATAGAATTCTTTTTACATTACAAAATTGCTAGTGTGGATATAATATGGTAATAATTTTACTGTAAAATGTACCATAACCTTCAAAAAAATTAAATATATTAGTCTGCAAGCCATACAATACTAGGAATTCCTTATTAAGTTATGTCCAAATACACCTAACCTGTCGAGAAAAATATTTTTCTAGTAGAATGGAAAGAACAGTAACTATTGAGACACCTCAATTTTTCATGTGTTTTTTCACATAGTTTATCAATATTCATTTCTGTCCATCTGTACAGGTAATCCTCAATTTATTATCACAATTGAACCCAAAATTTTTGTTACCAAGCAAGACCAGTTAAGTGAGTTTTGCCCCACTTTACAACCTTTCTTACCACAGTTGTTAAGTGAATCACTGCAGCTGTTAAGTTGCCAAGTGAATCTGGCCTCCCCATTGATTTTGCTCATCAGAAGCTCACAAAAGGTGTTCACATGACCCCAGGGTATGGCAATTGTAATAAATATTAGCCCATTCCCAAGTGACCAAATTTTGATCATGATCATAAGTGTGAAAAAAAAATCACTTTTTCTAGTGCCATTGTAACCTTGAATGGTCACTAAAAG